>NW_028122340.1:0-72312 GCF_965194805.1 Balaenoptera borealis | reverse complement strand
AGGCATTTTTTTTGTCCATTAGAAAACAGTACGGCTGTTACCATTGTCGTCTTCAGTGTCTCCCTTTGCTTGTGCAGTTCCCACGCTATTACCTAGAGGTGACGTACAGCTCAGTCCAACTGGTGAATTGAAAGAGTCATTTTTGCCCTCTTCAAGCCTGGTTTCTCATCCTACCTCAAAATGATTACCCGAAAGTGGATTTCTTAAGTGCTTTTGGAAAGGGAAGAGTTATCTGATTACTTCAGATTCCTCACCTGTAAAGTGGTTATAACACCACCACCAATAATAATAGCAGTAATAATTAATAGATGAATAAGCTGATCTATTGCGTATGATTTATATGGAGGAAGATACAATAAGTTCTAGAAAGACAAAGAAAAATCATGACAAGCATATTACGTTAACGAAAAAGAAATCCATAGATATTAATGAAAACTGGGGTATGTGGCAAGTATCGAAGCCTAATGAATTTACTAACAAATGGCATTCTGTACCATCCATGCAATATTATGAAAGTGAATTTTGCCCACTCTATTTTAGTGAATACTATTAACCAGAAGACACGATGGAGGTGATAGAGGTGAATGAATTCCTAGCCAATGCATACAGACAGAGAAGGTATGTCAGTAAAAAATGCATAACAAGCAACAGAATGCAATAAATGTGCATGTATAGGTAGCCACAACACATATAGACAAGTATTTCAATGAAAACCGGTACGAAGCAGACAGCAAAATAATAAGTGTAAAAGAGTTTCATTATTGTGCTCCTTCATATTTTTACCCAGCAAGTAAGAGGTATTAAGCCTAGGAGAAATATATATTTCAATGAATATAGCTTATATAATAAGCAGAAAGGAAGCTTAAAATGTATCAGGAAGGTTTTTGGATTTATCCTAGAACTTAGATTAGAATCATCTTCAGCATCCAAGAAGATGGCATCCCAAAACCTCAAAAAACCATCATGCCTAGAATCCAATTAAAAAAGATTTTCAAATGTAAGAAAATCCACAGGACTCCACAATATGGTTTTCGATAAACGTGGATGTTTGTTTGTTTTGTTTCTTTGGCCGCGCCGCGTGGCCCTGGCCGTGAAAGCACCGAGTCCTAAGCACTGGACCGCCAGGGAATTCCCTAAGTGGGGGGAATTAGAGATGTGGGGCTTGACTTTTTCTTCTTCTTCTTCGGTAGCTAAGCTCTACAAGCGAACGATGGCTGTTGATCAATGTGCTCTCTGTGTTAGGAAGGAAATAACTGTAAAAATGAAAAGCAGCCTTGCCTTAGAACCTACATATCACACCAAGGAAAATAGTCCTTCTGATTCAATTTAGAAGATATCACTTAAAATGTTGAATTGGTGAAATGTCTACCTAGTTTAAAAATTAGAAAGAATAAAACACTGAAAAGCAGCCCCCTAGATAACCACTGTGGTTGCTTGTTTATAGGAGGCATCATTTCTAAAACGTATTTCTAAAATGTTTATATTCAAAACTGTCAAGTGGCCAACTGTATTCAGAGAGGCAATAAAAGAAAGAAAACGGAGTATGACTTTTCTGATAAGCTGCCTTTCCTGGTGATCCCCTGTTCTGGCCTTACTTTCCTTCTTAGTCTGTTAATGTAAGGGTTTGCTACCATCAACTTGGTTTTGCCCTGCTCTGAGCAGGTTTCCCTCTGTGCTGTTTCTGCTTTAATTGAAAATCTTTGGTTCCCATCAGCATTCCATTGCAAACTCCGTTTTTCTTGAGAGCTCCTCTATGCTTTCCCTCTTCATTCTTACATTTTCTCCCATCTCTTGGTGCCTGTTGGCCTGTGCTAATGAAAACCATCCTAAACTTCCTTACGCTCGACTCTGTGCCTCCCTGTAGAGCCCAGTACTCTCCATCCTCTCTCCCTATTCTCTCTTTTCAACTAGTCGAAATCCTAGTGGAGGGAGACCATTAGAGATGAAACATCTTGGTATATATTGCTAGTTTTCTATGTCCCCTGGCTTTTCTATGTTTCTGTTGAAACACTCTTGAGAAGTGTCTGATTTCGTTTTCTACATGGGTACCCTTTAAGGCTCAATACTGGAAAAGAAGGGGATCAGAGTGATCAACCCAACGTGGTATCCTAACGTAACAGTTAAGGAAAGCAACAGGCTTTGTGAGACAGCCAGTGATTTGTCCAAAGTCACACAGATAGTAAACGTCAAAGTCAAAAGTGAAATTAGGTCTCCAGACGTGTAGTTCAATACTTTCCCTCATTATTCCATGCTATTTTGAATCTCCTACTCAATTTAGGGGCAAAAGAATCGAACGCAAAACTTTCCAAAGTTTCTTTTCTTACCTGACATGGTCAGAGAAGAGGAAGCATCCACTGCAGGTACCAGGGATGAGGAGACAACACTAGAGGATGTCCGAGTGGCTGCAGCTGAACGGCGCACGTGTCCAGTACAGAGGTCACTGGTTACTGGTCCAAACAGCTCCACGGAAACCCCAAGACTCTACCAAGTGGTAGTAGGTTTGGTAGGAGAGTGATGTCACAAAGCAGGCAGTTGAAAGGTATGAGAGAGCCAATAGGGAGGTCCGATCCCCAACAGGAAGGCGGGCTTGGGTGAAGAGAGTGTAGGAGAGCTAAAACAACACCTGAGTTTCTGAGCTCTGGGGAGGAAATCCTAGAAGACAGATTTACCTCCCCCAGGCTCTTCCATTAGGGAAATCATTGCCACATTTCTTACAGACGTTCATTAATACACTGAACTAAGAGTTACTTATATTCTACAGAGTATTCTATTTTATGTATCATATACTTAGAGCTATATAGATCTTCTTTAATTAATAATCCTTAGGAAGGAAAGAGCCATCTAGTTTGAACTATTACAGTTGTTCTGAAATCATATGTGTCTAATGAGTGAACTGATAGCAGCTTTTAAGGAGCCAAAGTAGGGATTAAGAAGCTCTTTTTGTAACTTGGTTCAAGAGTAGGGTGAAGTTTGTTGAGTGTACCTTGTGGAGAATGTTGTGGTCCAAGGCTCTTCTCTTTTAGTTTCTTCTCCTTGACTCCTACCTTCCTTGGGCTGGGCTAGGCTGGGGGCCAGGTTGGACTTGCGACTTAACATTTCTCTTCCGCTTTCTCTTTTTTTTTTTTCTTCCATTATGGGCATTGCTTCGAGGACAAGCCTTGATCTTGCATTGGACGTTACTTCCTGTCACCTTCCAGCAGCAGGAGTCTTCTTTTCAGTGCTTGATGCTTCACGAAATAGACTCTGCCCGTTGGCAGCAAATACCAGAGAGCTAGGAGACAGAGCTGGTTGCAGACCTTTCCTCTTCCAGCCTTTGGTTGCAATTGTTTGGCCCATAATTTGCTAGCTCTAGTTCCTTGGGCCACACAGGTATCCTGCCATCTCCAGCTCTTGTTATATGTGAGAGACATTCTGAACACTGTCCCTTTTTCTTTGCACAGAAGTATATACAGTGTGGCAGTTACTGTAATCTCCTCCGCCTTGCAAACAGCCACTCTAGAATCTTGGACCTCTAGGACTCTCTGTCTTGCATGCTTGGGGGCAAGGCCAAGCAAAATGAAGAGGAGAATAATTAGAGAAAGAGGAGGACGTTGGTGGAGAATTGGGAGCAGGTAAGGTGAAAGGGCACAGGAGAAAAGAGATGCATGTAGACTTTTTGGTTTCTGTGGGAAACAGGTTGACACACTTGGGCCTCATTTGGTATTAACAGAACAGAGAGTTAAAGATCTAAGTAGCTAGATAGTGTGCAGCAACTGCCATGAAGTCTGTACACTGAAGAGAACAGTCTCACATCTAGTTTTCATTTTGTTTTATGTCATAGTACCTTATTTATAGCATTCACTGGTGTGTTTGTAGAATACAGATGTTTTCAAATGCTCTGGTTTTGTCTACATGGTTATCTCCTTGTCCTGTTTGTAAGGAATCCAACATTGTAAGACATATTGCATGTTTTTCTCTTGACGATTGTTGACCTTGAAGCGTCATGAACTAACTTGAGCTGTTGGATTCTGTGGAGAAACGTTCAAAAGGGTCTGTGAAAAAGGCACTGTGGTGAGTCGCATTATGCACCCGAGCGTAAGGAGCAAGATATCTGCCACCAGCCCAGCTTGGCCTGGATTGCCTCTGTTTTAGTTCCCCTGGTTAGTGCTTTTCTCCCTAACCACTCTTGTGACTGTGATAATGTGAGTAAGGGCGGAGTTGTTGCTAATGATCTATGTGTGAGGTAAGCTGGTTTGAGGGAGGCAATCTATGGACCTAGTCATTTTCCTTGGTGGTAAGCTTTCAGGGGTGCAGAGATGGATCTTCCTGGGGCCTTTTCTGGTCCCAGGAAGATATCGCATAGATGGGACCTCCCAAGACACACATTGAATCTTTAGGCCTGTTTTTCCTATTATGAGGTACGAACGAGTTTCTTCACTGATGGGATGATGCTTATCTGAGAAGAAATTGTGAAAGGTGGTGTAGTGTAGAGGTGTGGCTTAAGCTTTTAAGTTTTCCTCCAGGTTTTTCCCCTAAGCTTCCTACTTCGGACGGCCTACTTACATGATACTAGTAGGTGATGTCCCGGCTAACAGCTTCCTAAATATACCTGCAAGCCAGATCAGTGTCTCTTTTCTCTGTATTCCCATGGAAATCAAGAGTCCCGCCGAATTTTCCATCGAAACAGTTGATTTGTGTTGTCTCTAGGAATTCTAAAGGGCGTACCGTTGCTTCCTAACCGGTGTCATTTGGGAGATCCGCCTCTGTACGTTCAAATGATTAATTTTGAGACTTTGCTCATGTGTGCAGTAAACCCTTGAATTCCCTAAGACCTTCCTTTCCTCCATCTCCTACCCCATTAAGCCCGCTTCAGTTCATTCTCCTGAATTTCTTTGGAATCTGTCAGCCAGCTCTTCCTCAACTTCCTAATACTGAACTTGCCTGTCTGTTGCGATTAGGTCCTAACTGGTGTCCATATATCTTGTTTCCTTCCAATCCACTCTTCACACAAGAAACCTTCAAAGCAAGTTGGAACGTTGCTCATAAACATCGCTCACAAACATTGTTTTGAGAATAGAAAACACACTGTTGGCCTTTAAGACTCTGCGTGGTCTAGAATCCTCTCTGCTTCTCTAGCCCCATCTTGTGCCACTTTTGCCCTCACTTTCTATGCTTCAGATACACTGAATTAACCTTAGTTCTCACTCATCTGACAGAAGTCAGTTCAGATACTATTTTTCACTGTGATTCCTAGCATTAAGGAATTTGATTATCAGGTTTTGTATGAGGACTATTTCATCAGGGGTACAGAAGTTCTGGCCATCTCTGGTTTTGGATATCCCTTATTTGTTGAGACCTTTGCGTTGTTTGGTTGCCTTTTGTCTGTTTTCCAGATGGGAAAACAGGAACAAGGGAAGTATAGGTTATTACTAGGTGGGGTTGAACAAGTGGAGCAGCAAACTGCAAAGCAGAAAGAAGAGGGACGTACTATAGAGGGATATGACTTCCATTGGCGCCTGCATCCTGTGCAGGGAGACAGCCTAACATAAAATGTGCCTAACAACAAATATATTGACTTCTTACTAAAAATCTCCAGTTCATAGAACCGAGGGGTTTGTACCTTCTCCTTTTAAAAGTGATAGTCCTGGGACTTCCCCGGTGGTCCCGTGGTGAAGACTCTGCGCTTCCAATGCAGCAGGCGTGGGTTCAATCCCTGGTTGGGGAGCTAAGATCCCACATGCTGCGCAGCCAAAGAAATTTTTTTCGAACGTTATACTCCTGTATTGTTGGCTTTAGTGGTTTAGATTTTGTTGTACTGTTAAGAAGATTTCAGTTTATTTACCGGGAACAAACAACACATAATGTAAAAATAGTTTCCCAGAAACGATTTCCATCATTCTCTTCCTCCCTTTCTCCCGCAGACTGGTGTTTCACCTTGACAAGTTCTCTGTCATTCCATAGGAAAGCTGTCTGGCTTGGAGGTTGCAATCCCAGGGAATTTTTCATCAGCGGGGAAGTCTCCATCACTACAGAGGAATCAAGGGAGAAGTCAGTCCCTGGTAAGTGAGATGCTCCCCCTAAACACCAACACAGCAGTCGTGTACCTTTCAAGGGGTTCAGGGGCAAGATGGGCAAGGCATTTCTACTAACTCTTCTTAAGGATCACGGACAGTGCCCTATGCTACGAGGTAAGCGGTGACTGCTGTAGTTCTTACTGGTGATCCTTTCCTGTCACTGATTCTCGGCTTTCTTTGTATTTCATAGGACTGTTGTCAGTCCAATACAAAATGAGTCTTATTTTTAAAAACCTGAAATGTTTTACAGAGCCTAGCATTCTCATATAGGGTCCTTTCCATTCTCCCCACTTTCCCGAGAGGCCAAGAACACTTCACACCATGAACTAGGAGAGGGGGTAGAGCCCTTTCTGATGAAATACATCAACAAAGACAGAGCCTTAGCCTGCTTGCTCTCTGGACAGGATCTCGGACCACAAGGTCTTCAATCCTGGTATAAATGAAGGAAGTGAGGACAGTTCAACTGGCACTCTCATAACAAGAGTTCGGAAACACCTTCCGAAGAGACTATAGCAGTAGATGAGGGAAGGGAGTGCTACAGTGTGGCAGTACAGGGGGAACGATCGGCTACAGCAGTGAAAAGTGTGGTACCGATTGGTGTGCTCTCGGGGTTCTTGTACATGTAGCATAGATGACCTCTACGGTGGCCCTCCCACCTTCCCACCTGCATTAGGTGTTCTTTTTTTTTGTAATTTATGTTTATGTATTTATTTACTGTTTGAACTATTTATTCTACGTATTTATGTTTTTGGCTGCACTGGGTCTCTCATTGCTGTGCACGGGCTTTCTCTAGTTGGCGGCTAGCGGGGGCTACTCTCGGTTGCGGTGTGCGGGCATCTCATCGCGGTGGCTTCTCTTGTTGCGGAGCATGGGCTGTAGGCACGTGGGCTTCGGTAGTTGAGGCTCACGGGCTCTAGAATGCAGGCTCCGTCGTCGTGGCACATGCGCTTAGTTGCTGCACGGCATGTGGGATCTTCGCAGACCAGGGCTCGAACCCGTGTCCCCTGCATTGGCAGGCGCCACCAGGGAAGCCCTAGGTGTTCTCATATAGAGTCTAAAAACAGAGAGCACTGAGAGAAGGTAGTGGTTATTAAAGGCTCAGGATCTAAATTCTACCTGTCTCTACACCCCTTCCCAGCTGTCGATTTGACCCCATTTTTGAATGCTGACCTCATTGTTCAACTTTTCTCTGCCGTCTGTATACTCACCTTGAAAACTTGTTTCTGTGATGCGTTGAGCAGACACAGGGTGGCAGACTGCAGAGGTGGAAGCTGGTGGTCGGATATTTGTGGGCTGAATCTCCTTCAGTCCCATTCCCATTTCTGGTTGCCCAGAGGCCCTACTTCCTGTGTGTGACGCCGAGCCGTAGGATTGCGGGCAGGAGCCAAGTTCTCCATACAGTAAAGACCCCAGTGTGCCTTGGTTACAGTAATATACCTGGCTTCCTTCCTGGCAGGGAAGTGACAGGCGGCTATGCCCCTGCTTTGTTCGTGGGCCTCCTGATCCAGCAGTTCCCTTGGCTCTGCCCCTGTCGTCAGCTGCCCCTAGGATAACTCTGAGCCCTAGCCACTTCTCTGGTAGATTTCCCTATTCCCCCACTACAGTCACACCTGAATAAGGCAACTCAGACCTTTCAGAGATGTGTCCTGAACCTCTTGTTTTCTGAAATACCTATCTGGTGGTTGTGAGACTTAAGGCCAGCGTCCCGAGAGACTTTTTCTATTTCTCCTAGTAAACCTAGACTCATCTTCTGTCACCTTCAACTCTACTCCAATTGTGTTCTTTCAACCCAGACCTCTGACCCTGCTTTTTACTTCTGCCATTTCATCCTCGCTCCTGCTTCCTTTCCTAAATCCATACGTCTCTTTTGGCCTTCCTAGCCCCTGGGCCAAGTTCCTTCCTCTTTGCTCAGTTTTACCCCTTTCCTTCATTCTCCCATCCAACTTTCAGTCCTTCCTTTCTCACGCCCCAGTTAGCAGCATCTGAAAATTCGAAAGGTTTGTTACTCGTCTATTAATTGTATTCCATTTACTTATTCAGTTCTATACCTGTCTTACCTGTGTATGGAAGAACAGCTGGTAGCCAAGGTGGCACCAAGAATCCTAGCAGCTCTCACTTGACGTATCCGTAGTAGTCGGCAATTTCCATTTCGTTTTCCCTCTCGGTGAAAAATTGCAGCTTGCCCGAAGAGGTGTATCTGGCAGCATTCTCCCGTTGTTGTTGAGCCCGCCTCTTCATGGCCTCTCGCTCTGGCCTCTGCTCTTGTTCGATGGGCTTTGACATGACTGGCTCAGGCACGTTGGGTTCCCTCCATGGAACTCGTTGCTTGCTGAAGTCTTGGAGTAGAAAGTGGGTTTGGAGCTTGGGTGGGGACTGGCGCTTATTCACAGCAGGGGGAACAGGCTCCCGCTGGAGAGGAGCGCCAGATGAAGTTTTGGAGGGTGCAGGCCTAGGAGCAGCAGACTGAGGGACACGAGGCTGGGTATGGTTGGGCCAAGCCGGTTGGGTTGGGTTGGTCACAGTTGGCTGAGCTGGTTTGGCGGGGCCTGGCAAAGAGGCAGGAGCTGGCTGGGATGAATTGGCTGCAGCAGGTTGAGCTGAGTCAGTAGAACCAGGCTGGGCACGGTAAGCCCCAGCAGGCCGATGTGAGGCCAGAGACTGTGGCCTCCGAGGAGCGGGTCGAGCTTGAGGCTTGTCCCAGGCAGAAAAAGGCAGAGGTATCAACTTGACCTTCCCAGGAGGAGGCCGCTCATACTGGGCTGGAGACGGACACTCTGTTTCAGCACTGCTGTCTGGTTTCTGGGCTTGGACTTGCGTTTTCTCAGGACCCTTCCCCTCACGTGGGGTATGCCGCCATGGCTGGATAGCTGGGGGTGGCTGGGGGTCTTTGGGGTTGCTTGACTTTCCCAAGAGCCGACAGGAAGAGCGCCCAGTTTTCGTCTCATTCTTCTTCCCCAGCGCATGAAGAACCTTCACAGACTCCAGCATGCGCACGCCAAGGGAGGTTCGAGGCTTTTGAAAGCTCTGTTGGAGAAGCTCAGTTGGTGTTCCTTTCGCTTCGTGTGGGGGATTGCTGGCTTCTCTTCTGCCTTGACTTTGTTCCCTGACTGCTTGTTCTCCTCAGCCTTGTTTCTCCCTCTGGTCCTTTTGGTCTTTTCCTGCCCGTGGCTCTTAGTTTTGCTGATCTTTCTGGATGCAGCTTTCTGAGGTTTGCCTTGAGAGTGCTTGGCCGTGTTCACAGGAGCCCTGTCACTGACTGCAGCGTGGCATATAACCACTTCTCCCCCTAACAGGCACTCTGGATTCTTTGGCTGGATTTTGGCCTTGGGAGCGCCACTGATAGGCTCAGAGGCTTTCTGTTTGTTCTTCCTGGGTTGATCAGAGGGAACCTTTATGACACTTGGCTTTTCCTGCACCTGATTCACCTTAATGGCTCTGGTGTCTTTAGCTTTGATCACGTTGGGACCTTGGGATTGATCAAGATCTTTCAAAGGATTAAAGAGCTGGGGAAGGTGAATATCCTCCGCCAGTGTAGTAATGTCTGCAAGACCACTGCTAGGTTCAATCCCATTTTCAAGTGTCCCTAGGTCCTGACGACTCCGGCTGTTCTCTCCCAGATCAGCATTTTCAGAACCAGGCTGCTCCTCTTGGCTGAGGGGATCGGTGCAGGCCAGCGGCTGGTGAATATCAGGGATTCCTAAAGGGAGTAGTGGAGGATCTTGGTTCTCTGTTGGGATCTGGTAGGCATCCAGAGGCTTTGAAAGCTTGGTTTTGATATCATCCACGTGCTTACTCTCTATTTGTCCCTGGCTTGGAGCTGGAGGCAGGGCCAGGAGACGCCTGGCACTCTGGACTGGAGCTGTCACTGAAATGTCCCCAAGTTCAGATGGTGGGTTACTCTCAAGTATGTGGCTGTTTCTGCTACTGCAGGACTTGGGGAGTTCTTGACTTTGTGTCACACAAAACGTCTGGCTTGGAGGTTGCAATCCCAGGGAATTTTTCATCACCAGGGGGGAGGTCTCCATCCCTACAAAGGGATCAAGGGAGAAGTCAGTCCCTGGTAAGTGAGATGCTCCCCCTAAACACCAACACAGCAGTCATGTACCTTTCAAGGGGTTCAGGGGCAAGATGGGCAAGGCATTTCTACTAACTCTTCTTAAGGATCACGGACAGTGCCCTATGCTACGAGGTAAGCGGTGACTGTTGTAATTCTTACTGGTGAGCCTTTCCTGTCACTGATTCTCGGCTCGCTTTGTATTTCATAGGACTGTTATAAGTCCAATACAAAATGAGTCTTATTTTTAAAAACCTGAAATGTTTTACAAAGCCTAGCATTCTCATATAGGGTCCTTTCCATTCTCCCCACTTTCCCGAGAGGCCAAGAACACGTCACACCATGAACTAGGAGAGGGGGTAGAGCCCTTGCTGATGAAACACATCAACAAAGACAGAGTCTTAGCCTGCTTGCTCTCTGGACAGGATCTCGGACCACAAGGTCTTCAATCCTGGTATAAATGAAGGAAGTGAGGACAGTTCAACTGGCACTCACATAACAAGAGTTCTGAAACACCTTCCGAAGAGACTATAGCAGTAGATGAGGGAAGGGAGTGCTACAGTGTGGCAGTACAGGGGGAACGATCGGCTACAGCAGTGAAAAGTGTGGTACCGATTGGTGTGCTCTCGGCGTTCTTGTACATGTAGCATAGATGACCTCTACAGTGGCCCTCCCACCTTCCCACCTGCATTAGGTGTTCTTTTTTTTGTAATTTATGTTTATGTATTTATTTACTGTTTGAACTTATTTATTCTACGTATTTATTTTTTTGGCTGCACTGGGTCTCTCATTGCTGTGCACGGGCTTTCTCTAGTTGGCGGCTAGCGGGGGCTACTCTCGGTTGCGGTGTGCGGGCTTCTCATCGCGGTGGCTTCTCTTGTTGCGGAGCATGGGCTGTAGGCACGCGGGCTTCGGTAGTTGAGGCTCACGGGCTCTAGAATGCAGGCTCCGTCGTTGTGGCACATGCGCTTAGTTGCTGCACGGCATGTGGGATCTTCGCAGACCAGGGCTCGAACCCGTGTCCCCCGCATTGCATTGGCAGGCGGATTCTTAACCACGGCGCCACCAGGGAAGCCCTAGGTGTTCTCATAGAGAGTCTAAAAACAGAGGGCACTGAGCGAAGGTAGTGGTTATTAAAGGCTCAGGATCTAAATTCTACCTGCCTGTACACCCCTTCCCAGCTGTCGATTTGACCCCATTTTTGAGTGCCGACCTCATTCTTCAACTTTCTCTGGCGTTTGTTATACTCACCTTGAAAACTTGTTTCTGTGATGCGTTGAGCAGACACAGGGTGGCAGACTGCAGAGGTGGAAGCTGGTGGTCGGATATTTGTGGGCTGAATCTCCTTCAGTCCCATTCCCATTTCTGGTTGCCCAGAGGCCCGACTTCCTGTGTATGACGCCGAGCCGTAGGATTGCGGGCAGGAGCCAAGTTCTCCATACAGTAAAGACCCCAGTGTGCCTTGGTTATAGTAATATACCTGGCTTCCTTCCTGGCAGGGAAGTGGCAGGCGGCTCTGCCCCTGATTTGGAATCTGAGATGGTGTTCCCTGAGCAAGGCTGGCAGAAAGCGATGGATGTAGAGGGACCATGTTCTTGGCGTCTGAAGTTTTATCATACTGGGCTGCCAGAAACATGGAGGAGGCAGCTGTGTGGCGGTCAGTGAGTGCCAGAGTAAAGTCTCCGAGTGAAGAAGAATTCTTTTCAGTGCTTGCTGTGATGTCCCACTCAAGAACACCTGGATAGGAAGCAGCTGAAGTGGAGATCTGGCTGTGGTCAGTAACTCCAGATAACATAGTCGTGCTAGAATGTTGGTAAAGGTAGGCACTACCCATGAGTGTCTGGAAAGGGGTACCAGTAGCCGATGCCGAACTGACGGCAGGGGCAGAGACTCTGGAGAAGTTGCAGACACTTCGTGTTAGGGAAGTTGCATTGCTCACCACAGGAGGAGAATGCTGCAGAGAATTTAGAGTTCCAAGTAGAGATGGATGTTGGAAATTTTCTGTAAGAACAAGAGGGTCATGAAAAACTCAGGGAGGTTGAGAAATTCTCACTACGTTTGAGGAACGGCATCATCTGAAGGTTCTTGCTATCAGGACACCTCTACTATCACTACTTCCTGAGAAACCCAAAATCAGACAGTTAATGATGGCTGTAAGGACTGAGCAGTTTTCCACTCTTCTCTATTAACTGCCTGTGCTCCCATCTTGGGCACAGACGGGCAGAAGAGCCAAGTGGTGTGGTTCAGAGATTGTTCTCTAGGCTGGAAGCAACCTTCTCCCTGCCCTGTCTTTCCCTTCAGCCTGCACTCGTATTGACTTCTATGCTATTTCCTAGACTGGAAGCATTTTAGAACTAGGAGGCCCTTAGAGAACTTCGATGTTCTCAGTCTCATTTCGTGAGTAAGGAAACTGAGGCTCAGAGAGGTCGGGTTGACTTGTTCAAGTTCTCTCATTATGTTAGTATCATTACCAGGTTTCAGAACCTAAGTATCCTGACTTCCTTGCCAGGACTCCACTCTGAGCATGATACTGCCAGAAAGCAGGAGAAATAGAACTTATAATATAGGCATTTTTTTGTCCATTAGAAAACAGTACGGCTATTACCATGGTCGTCTTCAGTGTCTCCCTTTGCTTGTGCAGTTCCCACGCTATTACCTAGAGGTGACGTACAGCTCAGTCCAACTGGTGAATTGAAAGAGTCATTTTTGCCCTCTTCAAGCCTGGTTTCTCATCCTACCTCAAAATGATTACCCGAAAGTGGATTTCTTAAGTGCTTTTGGAAAGGGAAAAGTTATCTGATTACTTCAGATTCCTCACCTATAAAGTGGTTATAACACCACCACCAATAATAATAGCAGTAATAATTAATAGATGAATAAGCTGATCTATTGCGTATGATTTATATGGAGGAAGATACAATAAGTTCTAGAAAGACAAAGAAAAATCATGACAAGCATATTACGTTAACGAAAAAGAAATCCATAGATATTAATGAAAACTGGGGTATGTGGCAAGTATCGAAGCCTAATGAATTTACTAACAAATGGCATTCTGTACTATCCATGCAATATTATGAAAGTGAATTTTGCCCACTCTATTTTAGTGAATACTATTAACCAGAAAACACGATGGAGGTGATAGAGGTGAATGAATTCCTAGCCAATGCATACAGACAGAGAAGGTATGTCAGTAAAAAATGCATAACAAGCAACAGAATGCAATAAATGTGCATGTATAGGTAGCCACAACACATATAGACAAGTATTTCAATGAAAACCGGTACGAAGCAGACAGCAAAATAATAAGTGTAAAAGAGTTTCATTATTGTGCTCCTTCATATTTTTACCCAGCAAGTAAGAGGTATTAAGCCTAGGAGAAATATATATTTCAATGAATATAGCTTATATAATAAGCAGAAAGGAAGCTTAAAATGTATCAGGAAGGTTTTTGGATTTATCCTAGAACTTAGATTAGAATCATCTTCAGCATCCAAGAAGATGGCATCCCAAAACCTCAAAAAACCATCATGCCTAGAATCCAATTAAAAAAGATTTTCGAATGTAAGAAAATCCACAGGACTCCACAATATGGTTTTCGATAAACGTGGATGTTTGTTTGTTTTGTTTCTTTGGCCGCGCCGCGTGGCCCTGGCCGTGAAAGCACCGAGTCCTAAGCACTGGACCGCCAGGGAATTCCCTAAGTGGGGGGGGGAATTAGAGATGTGGGGCTTGACTTTTTCTTCTTCTTCTTCTTCTTCTTCGGTAGCTAAGATCTACAAGCGAACGATGGCTGTTGATCAATGTGCTCTCTGTGTTAGGAAGGAAATAACTGTAAAAATGAAAAGCAGCCTTGCCTTAGAACCTACATATCACACCAAGGAAAATAGTCCTTCTGATTCAATTTAGAAGATATCACTTAAAATGTTGAATTGGTGAAATGTCTACCTAGTTTAAAAATTAGAAAGAATAAAACACTGAAAAGCAGCCCCCTAGATAACCACTGTGGTTGCTTGTTTATAGGAGGCATCATTTCTAAAACGTATTTCTAAAATGTTTATATTCAAAACTGTCAAGTGGCCAACTGTATTCAGAGAGGCAATAAAAGAAAGAAAACGGAGTATGACTTTTCTGATAAGCTGCCTTTCCTGGTGATCCCCTGTTCTGGCCTTACTTTCCTTCTTAGTCTGTTAATGTAAGGGTTTGCTACCATCAACTTGGTTTTGCCCTGCTCTGAGCAGGTTTCCCTCTGTGCTGTTTCTGCTTTAATTGAAAATCTTTGGTTCCCATCAGCATTCCATTGCAAACTCCGTTTTTCTTGAGAGCTCCTCTATGCTTTCCCTCTTCATTCTTACATTTTCTCCCATCTCTTGGTGCCTGTTGGCCTGTGCTAATGAAAACCATCCTAAACTTCCTTACGCTCGACTCTGTGCCTCCCTGTAGAGCCCAGTACTCTCCATCCTCTCTCCCTATTCTCTCTTTTCAACTAGTCGAAATCCTAGTGGAGGGAGACCATTAGAGATGAAACATCTTGGTATATATTGCTAGTTTTCTATGTCCCCTGGCTTTTCTATGTTTCTGTTGAAACACTCTTGAGAAGTGTCTGATTTCGTTTTCTACATGGGTACCCTTTAAGGCTCAATACTGGAAAAGAAGGGGATCAGAGTGATCAACCCAACGTGGTATCCTAACGTAACAGTTAAGGAAAGCAACAGGCTTTGTGAGACAGCCAGTGATTTGTCCAAAGTCACACAGATAGTAAACGTCAAAGTCAAAACTGAAATTAGGTCTCCAGACGTGTAGTTCAATACTTTCCCTCATTATTCCATGCTATTTTGAATCTCCTACTTACTCAATTTAGGGGCAAAAGAAATCGAACGCAAAACTTTCCAAAGTTTCTTTTCTTACCTGACATGGTCAGAGAAGAGGAAGCATCCACTGCAGGTACAAGGGATGAGGAGACAACACTAGAGGATGTCCGAGTGGCTGCAGCTGAACGGCGCACGTGTCCAGTACAGAGGTCACTGGTTACTGGTCCAAACAGCTCCACGGAAACCCCAAGACTCTACCAAGTGGTAGTAGGTTTGGTAGGAGAGTGATGTCACAAAGCAGGCAGTTGAAAGGTATGAGAGAGCCAATAGGGAGGTCCGATCCCCAACAGGAAGGCGGGCTTGGGTGAAGAGAGTGTAGGAGAGCTAAAACAACACCTGAGTTTCTGAGCTCTGGGGAGGAAATCCTAGAAGACAGATTTACCTCCCCCAGGCTCTTCCATTAGGGAAATCATTGCCACATTTCTTACAGACGTTCATTAATACACTGAACTAAGAGTTACTTATATTCTACAGAGTATTCTATTTTATGTATCATATACTTAGAGCTATATAGATCTTCTTTAATTAATAATCCTTAGGAAGGAAAGAGCCATCTAGTTTGAACTATTACAGTTGTTCTGAAATCATATGTGTCTAATGAGTGAACTGATAGCAGCTTTTAAGGAGCCAAAGTAGGGATTAAGAAGCTCTTTTTGTAACTTGGTTCAAGAGTAGGGTGAAGTTTGTTGAGTGTACCTTGTGGAGAATGTTGTGGTCCAAGGCTCTTCTCTTTTAGTTTCTTCTCCTTGACTCCTACCTTCCTTGGGCTGGGCTAGGCTGGGGGCCAGGTTGGACTTGCGACTTAACGTTTCTCTTCCGCTTTCTCTTTTTTTTTTTTCTTCCATTATGGGCATTGCTTCGAGGACAAGCCTTGATCTTGCATTGGACGTTACTTCCTGTCAACTTCCAGCAGCAGGAGTCTTCTTTTCAGTGCTTGATGCTTCACGAAATAGACTCTGCCCGTTGGCAGCAAATACCAGAGAGCTAGGAGACAGAGCTGGTTGCAGACCTTTCCTCTTCCAGCCTTTGGTTGCAATTGTTTGGCCCATAATTTGCTAGCTCTAGTTCCTTGGGCCACACAGGTATCCTGCCATCTCCAGCTCTTGTTATATGTGAGAGACATTCTGAACACTGTCCCTTTTTCTTTGCACAGAAGTATATACAGTGTGGCAGTTACTGTAATCTCCTCCGCCTTGCAAACAGCCACTCTAGAATCTTGGACCTCTAGGACTCTCTGTCTTGCATGCTTGGGGGCAAGGCCAAGCAAAATGAAGAGGAGAATAATTAGAGAAAGAGGAGGACGTTGGTGGAGAATTGGGAGCAGGTAAGGTGAAAGGGCACAGGAGAAAAGAGATGCATGTAGACTTTTTGGTTTCTGTGGGAAACAGGTTGACACACTTGGGCCTCATTTGGTATTAACAGAACAGAGAGTTAAAGATCTAAGTAGCTAGATAGTGTGCAGCAACTGCCATGAAGTCTGTACACTGAAGAGAAGAGTCTCACATCTAGTTTTCATTTTGTTTTATGTCATAGTACCTTATTTATAGCATTCACTGGTGTGTTTGTAGAATACAGATGTTTTCAAATGCTCTGGTTTTGTCTACATGGTTATCTCCTTGTCCTGTTTGTAAGGAATCCAACATTGTAAGACATATTGCATGTTTTTCTCTTGACGATTGTTGACCTTGAAGCGTCATGAACTAACTTGAGCTGTTGGATTCTGTGGAGAAACGTTCAAAAGGGTCTGTGAAAAAGGCACTGTGGTGAGTCGCATTATGCACCCGAGCGTAAGGAGCAAGATATCTGCCACCAGCCCAGCTTGGCCTGGATTGCCTCTGTTTTAGTTCCCCTGGTTAGTGCTTTTCTCCCTAACCACTCTTGTGACTGTGATAATGTGAGTAAGGGCGGAGTTGCTAATGATCTATGTGTGAGGTAAGCTGGTTTGAGGGAGGAAATCTATGGACCTAGTCATTTTCCTTGGTGGTAAGCTTTCAGGGGTGCAGAGATGGATCTTCCTGGGGCCTTTTCTGGTCCCAGGAAGATATCGCATAGATGGGACCTCCCAAGACACACATTGAATCTTTAGGCCTGTTTTTCCTATTATGAGGTACGAACGAGTTTCTTCACTGATGGGGATGATGCTTATCTGAGAAGAAATTGTGAAAGGTGGTGTAGTGTAGAGGTGTGGCTTAAGCTTTTAAGTTTTCCTCCAGGTTTTTCCCCTAAGCTTCCTACTTCGGACGGCCTACTTACATGATACTAGTAGGTGATGTCCGGCTAACAGCTTCCTAAATATACCTGCAAGCCAGATCAGTGTCTCTTTTCTCTGTATTCCCATGGAAATCAAGAGTCCCGCCGAATTTTCCATCGAAACAGTTGATTTGTGTTGTCTCTAGGAATTCTAAAGGGCGTACCGTTGCTTCCTAACCGGTGTCATTTGGGAGATCCGCCTCTGTACGTTCAAATGATTAATTTTGAGACTTTGCTCATGTGTGCAGTAAACCCTTGAATTCCCTAAGACCTTCCTTTCCTCCATCTCCTACCCCATTAAGCCCGCTTCAGTTCATCTCCTGAATTTCTTTGGAATCTGTCAGCCAGCTCTTCCTCAACTTCCTAATACTGAACTTGCCTGTCTGTTGCGATTAGGTCCTAACTAGTGTCCATATATCTTGTTTCCTTCCAATCCACTCTTCACACAAGAAACCTTCAAAGCAAGTTGGAACGTTGCTCATAAACATCGCTCACAAGCATTGTTTTGAGAATAGAAAACACACTGTTGGCCTTTAAGACTCTGCGTGGTCTAGAATCCTCTCTGCTTCTCTAGCCCCATCTTGTGCCACTTTTGCCCTCACTTTCTATGCTTCAGATACACTGAATTAACCTTAGTTCTCACTCATCTGACAGAAGTCAGTTCAGATACTATTTTTCACTGTGATTCCTAGCATTAAGGAATTTGATTATCAGGTTTTGTATGAGGACTATTTCATCAGGGGTACAGAAGTTCTGGCCATCTCTGGTTTTGGATATCCCTTATTTGTTGAGACCTTTGCGTTGTTTGGTTGCCTTTTGTCTGTTTTCCAGATGGGAAAACAGGAACAAGGGAAGTATAGGTTATTACTAGGTGGGGTTGAACAAGTGGAGCAGCAAACTGCAAAGCAGAAAGAAGAGGGACGTACTATAGAGGGATATGACTTCCATTCTCAAGGCGCCTGCATCCTGTGCAGGGAGACAGCCTAACATAAAATGTGCCTAACAACAAATATATTGACTTCTTACTAAAAATCTCCAGTTCATAGAACCGAGGGGTTTGTACCTTCTCCTTTAAAAGTGATAGTCCTGGGACTTCCCCGGTGGTCCCGTGGTGAAGACTCTGCGCTTCCAATGCAGCAGGCGTGGGTTCAATCCCTGGTTGGGGAGCTAAGATCCCACATGCTGCGCAGCCAAAGAAATTTTTTTCGAACGTTATACTCCTGTATTGTTGGCTTTAGTGGTTTAGATTTTGTTGTACTGTTAAGAAGATTTCAGTTTATTTACCGGGAACAAACAACACATAATGTAAAAATAGTTTCCCAGAAACGATTTCCATCATTCTCTTCCTCCCTTTCTCCCGCAGACTGGTGTTTCACCTTGACAAGTTCTCTGTCATTCCATAGGAAAGCTGTCTGGCTTGGAGGTTGCAATCCCAGGGAATTTTTCATCAGCGGGGAAGTCTCCATCACTACAGAGGAATCAAGGGAGAAGTCAGTCCCTGGTAAGTGAGATGCTCCCCCTAAACACCAACACAGCAGTCGTGTACCTTTCAAGGGGTTCAGGGGCAAGATGGGCAAGGCATTTCTACTAACTCTTCTTAAGGATCACGGACAGTGCCCTATGCTACGAGGTAAGCGGTGACTGTTGTAGTTCTTACTGGTGATCCTTTCCTGTCACTGATTCTCGGCTTTCTTTGTATTTCATAGGACTGTTGTCAGTCCAATACAAAATGAGTCTTATTTTTAAAAACCTGAAATGTTTTACAGAGCCTAGCATTCTCATATAGGGTCCTTTCCATTCTCCCCACTTTCCCGAGAGGCCAAGAACACTTCACACCATGAACTAGGAGAGGGGGTAGAGCCCTTTCTGATGAAATACATCAACAAAGACAGAGCCTTAGCCTGCTTGCTCTCTGGACAGGATCTCGGACCACAAGGTCTTCAATCCTGGTATAAATGAAGGAAGTGAGGACAGTTCAACTGGCACTCTCATAACAAGAGTTCGGAAACACCTTCCGAAGAGACTATAGCAGTAGATGAGGGAAGGGAGTGCTACAGTGTGGCAGTACAGGGGGAACGATCGGCTACAGCAGTGAAAAGTGTGGTACCGATTGGTGTGCTCTCGGGGTTCTTGTACATGTAGCATAGATGACCTCTACGGTGGCCCTCCCACCTTCCCACCTGCATTAGGTGTTCTTTTTTTTTGTAATTTATGTTTATGTATTTATTTACTGTTTGAACTTATTTATTCTACGTATTTATGTTTTTGGCTGCACTGGGTCTCTCATTGCTGTGCACGGGCTTTCTCTAGTTGGCGGCTAGCGGGGGCTACTCTCGGTTGCGGTGTGCGGGCATCTCATCGCGGTGGCTTCTCTTGTTGCGGAGCATGGGCTGTAGGCACGTGGGCTTCGGTAGTTGAGGCTCACGGGCTCTAGAATGCAGGCTCCGTCGTCGTGGCACATGCGCTTAGTTGCTGCACGGCATGTGGGATCTTCGCAGACCAGGGCTCGAACCCGTGTCCCCTGCATTGGCAGGCGCCACCAGGGAAGCCCTAGGTGTTCTCATATAGAGTCTAAAAACAGAGAGCACTGAGAGAAGGTAGTGGTTATTAAAGGCTCAGGATCTAAATTCTACCTGTCTCTACACCCCTTCCCAGCTGTCGATTTGACCCCATTTTTGAATGCTGACCTCATTGTTCAACTTTTCTCTGCCGTCTGTATACTCACCTTGAAAACTTGTTTCTGTGATGCGTTGAGCAGACACAGGGTGGCAGACTGCAGAGGTGGAAGCTGGTGGTCGGATATTTGTGGGCTGAATCTCCTTCAGTCCCATTCCCATTTCTGGTTGCCCAGAGGCCCTACTTCCTGTGTGTGACGCCGAGCCGTAGGATTGCGGGCAGGAGCCAAGTTCTCCATACAGTAAAGACCCCAGTGTGCCTTGGTTACAGTAATATACCTGGCTTCCTTCCTGGCAGGGAAGTGACAGGCGGCTATGCCCCTGCTTTGTTCGTGGGCCTCCTGATCCAGCAGTTCCCTTGGCTCTGCCCCTGTCGTCAGCTGCCCCTAGGATAACTCTGAGCCCTAGCCACTTCTCTGGTAGATTTCCCTATTCCCCCACTACAGTCACACCTGAATAAGGCAACTCAGACCTTTCAGAGATGTGTCCTGAACCTCTTGTTTTCTGAAATACCTATCTGGTGGTTGTGAGACTTAAGGCCAGCGTCCCCGAGAGACTTTTTCTATTTCTCCTAGTAAACCTAGACTCATCTTCTGTCACCTTCAACTCT
Source organism: Balaenoptera borealis (assembly GCF_965194805.1). Taxonomy (NCBI): domain Eukaryota; kingdom Metazoa; phylum Chordata; class Mammalia; order Artiodactyla; family Balaenopteridae; genus Balaenoptera; species Balaenoptera borealis. Next base: position 51,802 of record NW_028122340.1, on the reverse strand, counting down.
ACTCCAATTGTGTTCTTTCAACCCAGACCTCTGACCCTGCTTTTTACTTCTGCCATTTCATCCTCGCTCCTGCTTCCTTTCCTAAATCCATACGTCTCTTTTGGCCTTCCTAGCCCTGGGCCAAGTTCCTTCCTCTTTGCTCAGTTTTTACCCCTTTCCTTCATTCTCCCATCCAACTTTCAGTCCTTCCTTTCTCACGCCCCAGTTAGCAGCATCTGAAAATTCGAAAGGTTTGTTACTCGTCTATTAATTGTATTCCATTTACTTATTCAGTTCTATACCTGTCTTACCTGTGTATGGAAGAACAGCTGGTAGCCAAGGTGGCACCAAGAATCCTAGCAGCTCTCACTTGACGTATCCGTAGTAGTCGGCAATTTCCATTTCGTTTTCCCTCTCGGTGAAAAATTGCAGCTTGCCCGAAGAGGTGTATCTGGCAGCATTCTCCCGTTGTTGTTGAGCCCGCCTCTTCATGGCCTCTCGCTCTGGCCTCTGCTCTTGTTCGATGGGCTTTGACATGACTGGCTCAGGCACGTTGGGTTCCCTCCATGGAACTCGTTGCTTGCTGAAGTCTTGGAGTAGAAAGTGGGTTTGGAGCTTGGGTGGGGACTGGCGCTTATTCACAGCAGGGGGAACAGGCTCCCGCTGGAGAGGAGCGCCAGATGAAGTTTTGGAGGGTGCAGGCCTAGGAGCAGCAGACTGAGGGACACGAGGCTGGGTATGGTTGGGCCAAGCCGGTTGGGTTGGGTTGGTCACAGTTGGCTGAGCTGGTTTGGCGGGGCCTGGCAAAGAGGCAGGAGCTGGCTGGGATGAATTGGCTGCAGCAGGTTGAGCTGAGTCAGTAGAACCAGGCTGGGCACGGTAAGCCCCAGCAGGCCGATGTGAGGCCAGAGACTGTGGCCTCCGAGGAGCGGGTCGAGCTTGAGGCTTGTCCCAGGCAGAAAAAGGCAGAGGTATCAACTTGACCTTCCCAGGAGGAGGCCGCTCATACTGGGCTGGAGACGGACACTCTGTTTCAGCACTGCTGTCTGGTTTCTGGGCTTGGACTTGCGTTTTCTCAGGACCCTTCCCCTCACGTGGGGTATGCCGCCATGGCTGGATAGCTGGGGGTGGCTGGGGGTCTTTGGGGTTGCTTGACTTTCCCAAGAGCCGACAGGAAGAGCGCCCAGTTTTCGTCTCATTCTTCTTCCCCAGCGCATGAAGAACCTTCACAGACTCCAGCATGCGCACGCCAAGGGAGGTTCGAGGCTTTTGAAAGCTCTGTTGGAGAAGCTCAGTTTGGTGTTCCTTTCGCTTCGTGTGGGGGATTGCTGGCTTCTCTTCTGCCTTGACTTTGTTCCCTGACTGCTTGTTCTCCTCAGCCTTGTTTCTCCCTCTGGTCCTTTTGGTCTTTTCCTGCCCGTGGCTCTTAGTTTTGCTGATCTTTCTGGATGCAGCTTTCTGAGGTTTGCCTTGAGAGTGCTTGGCCGTGTTCACAGGAGCCCTGTCACTGACTGCAGCGTGGCATATAACCACTTCTCCCCCTAACAGGCACTCTGGATTCTTTGGCTGGATTTTGGCCTTGGGAGCGCCACTGATAGGCTCAGAGGCTTTCTGTTTGTTCTTCCTGGGTTGATCAGAGGGAACCTTTATGACACTTGGCTTTTCCTGCACCTGATTCACCTTAATGGCTCTGGTGTCTTTAGCTTTGATCACGTTGGGACCTTGGGATTGATCAAGATCTTTCAAAGGATTAAAGAGCTGGGGAAGGTGAATATCCTCCGCCAGTGTAGTAATGTCTGCAAGACCACTGCTAGGTTCAATCCCATTTTCAAGTGTCCCTAGGTCCTGACGACTCCGGCTGTTCTCTCCCAGATCAGCATTTTCAGAACCAGGCTGCTCCTCTTGGCTGAGGGGATCGGTGCAGGCCAGCGGCTGGTGAATATCAGGGATTCCTAAAGGGAGTAGTGGAGGATCTTGGTTCTCTGTTGGGATCTGGTAGGCATCCAGAGGCTTTGAAAGCTTGGTTTTGATATCATCCACGTGCTTACTCTCTATTTGTCCCTGGCTTGGAGCTGGAGGCAGGGCCAGGAGACGCCTGGCACTCTGGACTGGAGCTGTCACTGAAATGTCCCCAAGTTCAGATGGTGGGTTACTCTCAAGTATGTGGCTGTTTCTGCTACTGCAGGACTTGGGGAGTTCTTGACTTTGTGTCACACAAAACGTCTGGCTTGGAGGTTGCAATCCCAGGGAATTTTTCATCACCAGGGGGGAGGTCTCCATCCCTACAAAGGGATCAAGGGAGAAGTCAGTCCCTGGTAAGTGAGATGCTCCCCCTAAACACCAACACAGCAGTCGTGTACCTTTCAAGGGGTTCAGGGGCAAGATGGGCAAGGCATTTCTACTAACTCTTCTTAAGGATCACGGACAGTGCCCTATGCTACGAGGTAAGCGGTGACTGTTGTAATTCTTACTGGTGAGCCTTTCCTGTCGCTGATTCTCGGCTCGCTTTGTATTTCATAGGACTGTTTATAAGTCCAATACAAAATGAGTCTTATTTTTAAAAACCTGAAATGTTTTACAAAGCCTAGCATTCTCATATAGGGTCCTTTCCATTCTCCCCACTTTCCCGAGAGGCCAAGAACACGTCACACCATGAACTAGGAGAGGGGGTAGAGCCCTTGCTGATGAAATACATCAACAAAGACAGAGTCTTAGCCTGCTTGCTCTCTGGACAGGATCTCGGACCACAAGGTCTTCAATCCTGGTATAAATGAAGGAAGTGAGGACAGTTCAACTGGCACTCTCATAACAAGAGTTCTGAAACACCTTCCGAAGAGACTATAGCAGTAGATGAGGGAAGGGAGTGCTACAGTGTGGCAGTACAGGGGGAACGATCGGCTACAGCAGTGAAAAGTGTGGTACCGATTGGTGTGCTCTCGGGGTTCTTGTACATGTAGCATAGATGACCTCTACAGTGGCCCTCCCACCGTCCCACCTGCATTAGGTGTTCTTTTTTTTTTGTAATTTATGTTTATGTATTTATTTACTGTTTGAACTTATTTATTCTACGTATTTATGTTTTTGGCTGCACTGGGTCTCTCATTGCTGTGCACGGGCTTTCTCTAGTTGGCGGCTAGCGGGGGCTACTCTTGGTTGCGGTGTGCGGGCTTCTCATCGCGGTGGCTTCTCTTGTTGCGGAGCATGGGCTGTAGGCACGTGGGCTTCGGTAGTTGAGGCTCACGGGCTCTAGAATGCAGGCTCCGTCGTTGTGGCACATGCGCTTAGTTGCTGCACGGCATGTGGGATCTTCGCAGACCAGGGCTCGAACCCGTGTCCCCCGCATTGCATTGGCAGGCGGATTCTTAACCACGGCGCCACCAGGGAAGCCCTAGGTGTTCTCATAGAGAGTCTAAAAACAGAGGGCACTGAGCGAAGGTAGTGGTTATTAAAGGCTCAGGATCTGAATTCTACCTGCCTCTACACCCCTTCCCAGCTGTCGATTTGACCCCATTTTTGAATGCCGACCTCATTCTTCAACTTTCTCTGGCGTTTGTTATACTCACCTTGAAAACTTGTTTCTGTGATGCGTTGAGCAGACACAGGGTGGCAGACTGCAGAGGTGGAAGCTGGTGGTCGGATATTTGTGGGCTGAATCTCCTTCGGTCCCATTCCCATTTCTGGTTGCCCAGAGGCCCGACTTCCTGTGTATGACGCCGAGCCGTAGGATTGCGGGCAGGAGCCAAGTTCTCCATACAGTAAAGACCCCAGTGTGCCTTGGTTATAGTAATATACCTGGCTCCCTTCCTGGCAGGGAAGTGGCAGGCGGCTCTGCCCCTGATTTGGAATCTGAGATGGTGTTCCCTGAGCAAGGCTGGCAGAAAGCGATGGATGTAGAGGGACCATGTTCTTGGCGTCTGAAGTTTTATCATACTGGGCTGCCAGAAACATGGAGGAGGCAGCTGTGTGGCGGTCAGTGAGTGCCAGAGTAAAGTCTCCGAGTGAAGAAGAATTCTTTTCAGTGCTTGCTGTGATGTCCCACTCAAGAACACCTGGATAGGAAGCAGCTGAAGTGGAGATCTGGCTGTGGTCAGTAACTCCAGATAACATAGTCGTGCTAGAATGTTGGTAAAGGTAGGCACTACCCATGAGTGTCTGGAAAGGGGTACCAGTAGCCGATGCCGAACTGACGGCAGGGGCAGAGACTCTGGAGAAGTTGCAGACACTTCGTGTTAGGGAAGTTGCATTGCTCACCACAGGAGGAGAATGCTGCAGAGAATTTAGAGTTCCAAGTAGAGATGGATGTTGGAAATTTTCTGTAAGAACAAGAGGGTCATGAAAAACTCAGGGAGGTTGAGAAATTCTCACTACGTTTGAGGAACGGCATCATCTGAAGGTTCTTGCTATCAGGACACCTCTACTATCACTACTTCCTGAGAAACCCAAAATCAGACAGTTGATGATGGCTGTAAGGACTGAGCAGTTTTCCACTCTTCTCTATTAACTGCCTGTGCTCCCATCTTGGGCACAGACGGGCAGAAGAGCCAAGTGGTGTGGTTCAGAGATTGTTCTCTAGGCTGGAAGCAACCTTCTCCCTGCCCTGTCTTTCCCTTCAGCCTGCACTCGTATTGACTTCTATGCTATTTCCTAGACTGGAAGCATTTTAGAACTAGGAGGCCCTTAGAGAACTTCGATGTTCTCAGTCTCATTTCGTGAGTAAGGAAACTGAGGCTCAGAGAGGTCGGGTTGACTTGTTCAAGTTCTCTCATTATGTTAGTATCATTACCAGGTTTCAGAACCTAAGTATCCTGACTTCCTTGCCAGGACTCCACTCTGAGCATGATACTGCCAGAAAGCAGGAGAAATAGAACTTATAATATAGGCATTTTTTTTGTCCATTAGAAAACAGTACAGCTATTACCATTGTCGTCTTCGGTGTCTCCCTTTGCTTGTGCAGTTCCCACGCTATTACCTAGAGGTGACGTACAGCTCAGTCCAACTGGTGAATTGAAAGAGTCATTTTTGCCCTCTTCAAGCCCGGTTTCTCATCCTACCTCAAAATGATTACCCGAAAGTGGATTTCTTAAGTGCTTTTGGAAAGGGAAAAGTTATCTGATTACTTCAGATTCCTCACCTATAAAGTGGTTATAACACCACCACCAATAATAATAGCAGTAATAATTAATAGATGAATAAGCTGATCTATTGCGTATGATTTATATGGAGGAAGATACAATAAGTTCTAGAAAGACAAAGAAAAATCATGACAAGCATATTACGTTAACGAAAAAGAAATCCATAGATATTAATGAAAACTGGGGTATGTGGCAAGTATCGAAGCCTAATGAATTTACTAACAAATGGCATTCTGTACCATCCATGCAATATTATGAAAGTGAATTTTGCCCACTCTATTTTAGTGAATACTATTAACCAGAAAACACGATGGAGCTGATAGAGGTGAATGAATTCCTAGCCAATGCATACAGACAGAGAAGGTATGTCAGTAAAAAATGCATAACAAGCAACAGAATGCAATAAATGTGCATGTATAGGTAGCCACAACACATATAGACAAGTATTTCAATGAAAACCGGTACGAAGCAGACAGCAAAATAATAAGTGTAAAAGAGTTTCATTATTGTGCTCCTTCATATTTTTACCCAGCAAGTAAGAGGTATTAAGCCTAGGAGAAATATATATTTCAATGAATATAGCTTATATAATAAGCAGAAAGGAAGCTTAAAATGTATCAGGAAGGTTTTTGGATTTATCCTAGAACTTAGATTAGAATCATCTTCAGCATCCAAGAAGATGGCATCCCAAAACCTCAAAAAACCATCATGCCTAGAATCCAATTAAAAAAGATTTTCGAATGTAAGAAAATCCACAGGACTCCACAATATGGTTTTCGATAAACGTGGATGTTTGTTTGTTTTGTTTCTTTGGCCGCGCCGCGTGGCCCTGGCCGTGAAAGCACCGAGTCCTAAGCACTGGACCGCCAGGGAATTCCCTAAGTGGGGGGAATTAGAGATGTGGGGCTTGACTTTTTCTTCTTCTTCTTCTTCTTCGGTAGCTAAGATCTACAAGCGAACGATGGCTGTTGATCAATGTGCTCTCTGTGTTAGGAAGGAAATAACTGTAAAAATGAAAAGCAGCCTTGCCTTAGAACCTACATATCACACCAAGGAAAATAGTCCTTCTGATTCAATTTAGAAGATATCACTTAAAATGTTGAATTGGTGAAATGTCTACCTAGTTTAAAAATTAGAAAGAATAAAACACTGAAAAGCAGCCCCCTAGATAACCACTGTGGTTGCTTGTTTATAGGAGGCATCATTTCTAAAACGTATTTCTAAAATGTTTATATTCAAAACTGTCAAGTGGCCAACTGTATTCAGAGAGGCAATAAAAGAAAGAAAACGGAGTATGACTTTTCTGATAAGCTGCCTTTCCCGGTGATCCCCTGTTCTGGCCTTACTTTCCTTCTTAAGTCTGTTAATGTAAGGGTTTGCTACCATCAACTTGGTTTTGCCCTGCTCTGAGCAGGTTTCCCTCTGTGCTGTTTCTGCTTTAATTGAAAATCTTTGGTTCCCATCAGCATTCCATTGCAAACTCCGTTTTTCTTGAGAGCTCCTCTATGCTTTCCCTCTTCATTCTTACATTTTCTCCCATCTCTTGGTGCCTGTTGGCCTGTGCTAATGAAAACCATCCTAAACTTCCTTACGCTCGACTCTGTGCCTCCCTGTAGAGCCCAGTACTCTCCATCCTCTCTCCCTATTCTCTCTTTTCAACTAGTCGAAATCCTAGTGGAGGGAGACCATTAGAGATGAAACATCTTGGTATATATTGCTAGTTTTCTATGTCCCCTGGCTTTTCTATGTTTCTGTTGAAACACTCTTGAGAAGTGTCTGATTTCGTTTTCTACATGGGTACCCTTTAAGGCTCAATACTGGAAAAGAAGGGGATCAGAGTGATCAACCCAATGTGGTATCCTAACGTAACAGTTAAGGAAAGCAACAGGCTTTGTGAGACAGCCAGTGATTTGTCCAAAGTCACACAGATAGTAAACGTCAAAGTCAAAACTGAAATTAGGTCTCCAGACGTGTAGTTCAATACTTTCCCTCATTATTCCATGCTATTTTGAATCTCCTACTCAATTTAGGGGCAAAAGAAATCGAACGCAAAACTTTCCAAAGTTTCTTTTCTTACCTGACATGGTCAGAGAAGAGGAAGCATCCACTGCAGGTACAAGGGATGAGGAGACAACACTAGAGGATGTCTGAGTGGCTGCAGCTGAACGGCGCACGTGTCCAGTACAGAGGTCACTGGTTACTGGTCCAAACAGCTCCACGGAAACCCCAAGGCTCTACCAAGTGGTAGTAGGTTTGGGAGGAGAGTGATGTCACAAAGCAGGCAGTTGAAAGGTATGAGAGAGCCAATAGGGAGGTCCGATCCCCAACAGGAAGGCGGGCTTGGGTGAAGAGAGTGTAGGAGAGCTAAAACAACACCTGAGTTTCTGAGCTTTGGGGAGGAGGAAATCCTAGAAGACAGATTTACCTCCCCCAGGCTCTTCCATTAGGGAAATCATTGCCACATTTCTTACAGACGTTCATTAATACACTGAACTAAGAGTTACTTATATTCTACAGAGTATTCTATTTTATGTATCATATACTTAGAGCTATATAGATCTTATTTAATTAATAATCCTTAGGAAGGAAAGAGCCATCTAGTTTGAACTATTACAGTTGTTCTGAAATCAGATGTGTCTAATGAGTGAACTGATAGCAGCTTTTAAGGAGCCAAAGTAGGGATTAAGAAGCTCTCTTTGTAACTTGGTTCAAGAGTAGGGTGAAGTTTCTTGAGTGTACCTTGTGGAGAATGTTGTGGTCCAAGGCTCTTCTCTTTTAGTTTCTTCTCCTTGACTCCTACCTTCCTTGGGCTGGGCTAGGCTGGGGGCCAGGTTGGACTTGCGACTTAACATTTCTCTTCCGCTTTCTCTTTTTTTTTTTTCTTCCATTATGGGCATTGCTTCGAGGACAAGCCTTGATCTTGCATTGGACGTTACTTCCTGTCAACTTCCAGCAGCAGGAGTCTTCTTTTCAGTGCTTGATGCTTCACGAAATAGACTCTGCCCGTTGGCAGCAAATACCAGAGAGCTAGGAGACAGAGCTGGTTGCAGACCTTTCCTCTTCCAGCCTTTGGTTGCAATTGTTTGGCCCATAATTTGCTAGCTCTAGTTCCTTGGGCCACACAGGTATCCTGCCATCTCCAGCTCTTGTTATATGTGAGAGACATTCTGAACACTGTCCCTTTTTCTTTGCACAGAAGTATATACAGTGTGGCAGTTACTGTAATCTCCTCCGCCTTGCAAACAGCCACTCTAGAATCTTGGACCTCTAGGACTCTCTGTCTTGCATGCTTGGGGGCAAGGCCAAGCAAAATGAAGAGGAGAATAATTAGAGAAAGAGGAGGACGTTGGTGGAGAATTGGGAGCAGGTAAGGTGAAAGGGCACAGGAGAAAAGAGATGCATGTAGACTTTTTGGTTTCTGTGGGAAACAGGTTGACACACTTGGGCCTCATTTGGTATTAACAGAACAGAGAGTTAAAGATCTAAGTAGCTAGATAGTGTGCAGCAACTGCCATGAAGTCTGTACACTGAAGAGAACAGTCTCACATCTAGTTTTCATTTTGTTTTATGTCATAGTACCTTATTTATAGCATTCACTGGTGTGTTTGTAGAATACAGATGTTTTCAAATGCTCTGGTTTTGTCTACATGGTTATCTCCTTGTCCTGTTTGTAAGGAATCCAACATTGTAAGACATATTGCATGTTTTTCTCTTGACGATTGTTGACCTTGAAGCGTCATGAACTAACTTGAGCTGTTGGATTCTGTGGAGAAACGTTCAAAAGGGTCTGTGAAAAAGGCACTGTGGTGAGTCGCATTATGCACCCGAGCGTAAGGAGCAAGATATCTGCCACCAGCCCAGCTTGGCCTGGATTGCCTCTGTTTTAGTTCCCCTGGTTAGTGCTTTTCTCCCTAACCACTCTTGTGACTGTGATAATGTGAGTAAGGGCGGAGTTGCTAATGATCTATGTGTGAGGTAAGCTGGTTTGAGGGAGGCAATCTATGGACCTAGTCATTTTCCTTGGTGGTAAGCTTTCAGGGGTGCAGAGATGGATCTTCCTGGGGCCTTTTCTGGTCCCAGGAAGATATCGCATAGATGGGACCTCCCAAGACACACATTGAATCTTTAGGCCTGTTTTTCCTATTATGAGGTACGAGTTTCTTCACTGATGGGGATGATGCTTATCTGAGAAGAAATTGTGAAAGGTGGTGTAGTGTAGAGGTGTGGCTTAAGCTTTTAAGTTTTCCTCCAGGTTTTTCCCCTAAGCTTCCTACTTCGGACGGCCTACTTACATGATACTAGTAGGTGATGTCCGGCTAACAGCTTCCTAAATATACCTGCAAGCCAGATCAGTGTCTCTTTTCTCTGTATTCCCATGGAAATCAAGAGTCCCGCCGAATTTTCCATCGAAACAGTTGATTTGTGTTGTCTCTAGGAATTCTAAAGGGCGTACCGTTGCTTCCTAACCGGTGTCATTTGGGAGATCCGCCTCTGTACGTTCAAATGATTAATTTTGAGACTTTGCTCATGTGTGCAGTAAACCCTTGAATTCCCTAAGACCTTCCTTTCCTCCATCTCCTACCCCATTAAGCCCGCTTCAGTTCATCTCCTGAATTTCTTTGGAATCTGTCAGCCAGCTCTTCCTCAACTTCCTAATACTGAACTTGCCTGTCTGTTGCGATTAGGTCCTAACTAGTGTCCATATATCTTGTTTCCTTCCAATCCACTCTTCACACAAGAAACCTTCAAAGCAAGTTGGAACGTTGCTCATAAACATCGCTCACAAACATTGTTTTGAGAATAGAAAACACACTGTTGGCCTTTAAGACTCTGCGTGGTCTAGAATCCTCTCTGCTTCTCTAGCCCCATCTTGTGCCACTTTTGCCCTCACTTTCTATGCTTCAGATACACTGAATTAACCTTAGTTCTCACTCATCTGACAGAAGTCAGTTCAGATACTATTTTTCACTGTGATTCCTAGCATTAAGGAATTTGATTATCAGGTTTTGTATGAGGACTATTTCATCAGGGGTACAGAAGTTCTGGCCATCTCTGGTTTTGGATATCCCTTATTTGTTGAGACCTTTGCGTTGTTTGGTTGCCTTTTGTCTGTTTTCCAGATGGGAAAACAGGAACAAGGGAAGTATAGGTTATTACTAGGTGGGGTTGAACAAGTGGAGCAGCAAACTGCAAAGCAGAAAGAAGAGGGACGTACTATAGAGGGATATGACTTCCATTCTCAAGGCGCCTGCATCCTGTGCAGGGAGACAGCCTAACATAAAATGTGCCTAACAACAAATATATTGACTTCTTACTAAAAATCTCCAGTTCATAGAACCGAGGGGTTTGTACCTTCTCCTTTAAAAGTGATAGTCCTGGGACTTCCCCGGTGGTCCCGTGGTGAAGACTCTGCGCTTCCAATGCAGCAGGCGTGGGTTCAATCCCTGGTTGGGGAGCTAAGATCCCACATGCTGCGCAGCCAAAGAAATTTTTTTCGAACGTTATACTCCTGTATTGTTGGCTTTAGTGGTTTAGATTTTGTTGTACTGTTAAGAAGATTTCAGTTTATTTACCGGGAACAAACAACACATAATGTAAAAATAGTTTCCCAGAAACGATTTCCATCATTCTCTTCTTCCCTTTCTCCCGCAGACTGGTGTTTCACCTTGACAAGTTCTCTGTCATTCCATAGGAAAGCTGTCTGGCTTGGAGGTTGCAATCCCAGGGAATTTTTCATCAGCGGGGAAGTCTCCATCACTACAGAGGAATCAAGGGAGAAGTCAGTCCCTGGTAAGTGAGATGCTCCCCCTAAACACCAACACAGCAGTCGTGTACCTTTCAAGGGGTTCAGGGGCAAGATGGGCAAGGCATTTCTACTAACTCTTCTTAAGGATCACGGACAGTGCCCTATGCTACGAGGTAAGCGGTGACTGCTGTAGTTCTTACTGGTGATCCTTTCCTGTCACTGATTCTCGGCTTTCTTTGTATTTCATAGGACTGTTGTCAGTCCAATACAAAATGAGTCTTATTTTTAAAAACCTGAAATGTTTTACAGAGCCTAGCATTCTCATATAGGGTCCTTTCCATTCTCCCCACTTTCCCGAGAGGCCAAGAACACTTCACACCATGAACTAGGAGAGGGGGTAGAGCCCTTTGTGATGAAATACATCAACAAAGACAGAGCCTTAGCCTGCTTGCTCTCTGGACAGGATCTCGGACCACAAGGTCTTCAATCCTGGTATAAATGAAGGAAGTGAGGACAGTTCAACTGGCACTCTCATAACAAGAGTTCGGAAACACCTTCCGAAGAGACTATAGCAGTAGATGAGGGAAGGGAGTGCTACAGTGTGGCAGTACAGGGGGAACGATCGGCTACAGCAGTGAAAAGTGTGGTACCGATTGGTGTGCTCTCGGGGTTCTTGTACATGTAGCATAGATGACCTCTACGGTGGCCCTCCCACCTTCCCACCTGCATTAGGTGTTCTTTTTTTTTGTAATTTATGTTTATGTATTTATTTACTGTTTGAACTTATTTATTCTACGTATTTATGTTTTTGGCTGCACTGGGTCTCTCATTGCTGTGCACGGGCTTTCTCTAGTTGGCGGCTAGCGGGGGCTACTCTCGGTTGCGGTGTGCGGGCATCTCATCGCGGTGGCTTCTCTTGTTGCGGAGCATGGGCTGTAGGCACGTGGGCTTCGGTAGTTGAGGCTCACGGGCTCTAGAATGCAGGCTCCGTCGTCGTGGCACATGCGCTTAGTTGCTGCACGGCATGTGGGATCTTCGCAGACCAGGGCTCGAACCCGTGTCCCCTGCATTGGCAGGCGCCACCAGGGAAGCCCTAGGTGTTCTCATATAGAGTCTAAAAACAGAGAGCACTGAGAGAAGGTAGTGGTTATTAAAGGCTCAGGATCTAAATTCTACCTGTCTCTACACCCCTTCCCAGCTGTCGATTTGACCCCATTTTTGAATGCTGACCTCATTGTTCAACTTTTCTCTGCCGTCTGTATACTCACCTTGAAAACTTGTTTCTGTGATGCGTTGAGCAGACACAGGGTGGCAGACTGCAGAGGTGGAAGCTGGTGGTCGGATATTTGTGGGCTGAATCTCCTTCAGTCCCATTCCCATTTCTGGTTGCCCAGAGGCCCTACTTCCTGTGTGTGACGCCGAGCCGTAGGATTGCGGGCAGGAGCCAAGTTCTCCATACAGTAAAGACCCCAGTGTGCCTTGGTTACAGTAATATACCTGGCTTCCTTCCTGGCAGGGAAGTGACAGGCGGCTATGCCCCTGCTTTGTTCGTGGGCCTCCTGATCCAGCAGTTCCCTTGGCTCTGCCCCTGTCGTCAGCTGCCCCTAGGATAACTCTGAGCCCTAGCCACTTCTCTGGTAGATTTCCCTATTCCCCCACTACAGTCACACCTGAATAAGGCAACTCAGACCTTTCAGAGATGTGTCCTGAACCTCTTGTTTTCTGAAATACCTATCTGGTGGTTGTGAGACTTAAGGCCAGCGTCCCCGAGAGACTTTTTCTATTTCTCCTAGTAAACCTAGACTCATCTTCTGTCACCTTCAACTCTACTCCAATTGTGTTCTTTCAACCCAGACCTCTGACCCTGCTTTTTACTTCTGCCATTTCATCCTCGCTCCTGCTTCCTTTCCTAAATCCATACGTCTCTTTTGGCCTTCCTAGCCCTGGGCCAAGTTCCTTCCTCTTTGCTCAGTTTTTACCCCTTTCCTTCATTCTCCCATCCAACTTTCAGTCCTTCCTTTCTCACGCCCCAGTTAGCAGCATCTGAAAATTCGAAAGGTTTGTTACTCGTCTATTAATTGTATTCCATTTACTTATTCAGTTCTATACCTGTCTTACCTGTGTATGGAAGAACAGCTGGTAGCCAAGGTGGCACCAAGAATCCTAGCAGCTCTCACTTGACGTATCCGTAGTAGTCGGCAATTTCCATTTCGTTTTCCCTCTCGGTGAAAAATTGCAGCTTGCCCGAAGAGGTGTATCTGGCAGCATTCTCCCGTTGTTGTTGAGCCCGCCTCTTCATGGCCTCTCGCTCTGGCCTCTGCTCTTGTTCGATGGGCTTTGACATGACTGGCTCAGGCACGTTGGGTTCCCTCCATGGAACTCGTTGCTTGCTGAAGTCTTGGAGTAGAAAGTGGGTTTGGAGCTTGGGTGGGGACTGGCGCTTATTCACAGCAGGGGGAACAGGCTCCCGCTGGAGAGGAGCGCCAGATGAAGTTTTGGAGGGTGCAGGCCTAGGAGCAGCAGACTGAGGGACACGAGGCTGGGTATGGTTGGGCCAAGCCGGTTGGGTTGGGTTGGTCACAGTTGGCTGAGCTGGTTTGGCGGGGCCTGGCAAAGAGGCAGGAGCTGGCTGGGATGAATTGGCTGCAGCAGGTTGAGCTGAGTCAGTAGAACCAGGCTGGGCACGGTAAGCCCCAGCAGGCCGATGTGAGGCCAGAGACTGTGGCCTCCGAGGAGCGGGTCGAGCTTGAGGCTTGTCCCAGGCAGAAAAAGGCAGAGGTATCAACTTGACCTTCCCAGGAGGAGGCCGCTCATACTGGGCTGGAGACGGACACTCTGTTTCAGCACTGCTGTCTGGTTTCTGGGCTTGGACTTGCGTTTTCTCAGGACCCTTCCCCTCACGTGGGGTATGCCGCCATGGCTGGATAGCTGGGGGTGGCTGGGGGTCTTTGGGGTTGCTTGACTTTCCCAAGAGCCGACAGGAAGAGCGCCCAGTTTTCGTCTCATTCTTCTTCCCCAGCGCATGAAGAACCTTCACAGACTCCAGCATGCGCACGCCAAGGGAGGTTCGAGGCTTTTGAAAGCTCTGTTGGAGAAGCTCAGTTTGGTGTTCCTTTCGCTTCGTGTGGGGGATTGCTGGCTTCTCTTCTGCCTTGACTTTGTTCCCTGACTGCTTGTTCTCCTCAGCCTTGTTTCTCCCTCTGGTCCTTTTGGTCTTTTCCTGCCCGTGGCTCTTAGTTTTGCTGATCTTTCTGGATGCAGCTTTCTGAGGTTTGCCTTGAGAGTGCTTGGCCGTGTTCACAGGAGCCCTGTCACTGACTGCAGCGTGGCATATAACCACTTCTCCCCCTAACAGGCACTCTGGATTCTTTGGCTGGATTTTGGCCTTGGGAGCGCCACTGATAGGCTCAGAGGCTTTCTGTTTGTTCTTCCTGGGTTGATCAGAGGGAACCTTTATGACACTTGGCTTTTCCTGCACCTGATTCACCTTAATGGCTCTGGTGTCTTTAGCTTTGATCACGTTGGGACCTTGGGATTGATCAAGATCTTTCAAAGGATTAAAGAGCTGGGGAAGGTGAATATCCTCCGCCAGTGTAGTAATGTCTGCAAGACCACTGCTAGGTTCAATCCCATTTTCAAGTGTCCCTAGGTCCTGACGACTCCGGCTGTTCTCTCCCAGATCAGCATTTTCAGAACCAGGCTGCTCCTCTTGGCTGAGGGGATCGGTGCAGGCCAGCGGCTGGTGAATATCAGGGATTCCTAAAGGGAGTAGTGGAGGATCTTGGTTCTCTGTTGGGATCTGGTAGGCATCCAGAGGCTTTGAAAGCTTGGTTTTGATATCATCCACGTGCTTACTCTCTATTTGTCCCTGGCTTGGAGCTGGAGGCAGGGCCAGGAGACGCCTGGCACTCTGGACTGGAGCTGTCACTGAAATGTCCCCAAGTTCAGATGGTGGGTTACTCTCAAGTATGTGGCTGTTTCTGCTACTGCAGGACTTGGGGAGTTCTTGACTTTGTGTCACACAAAACGTCTGGCTTGGAGGTTGCAATCCCAGGGAATTTTTCATCACCAGGGGGGAGGTCTCCATCCCTACAAAGGGATCAAGGGAGAAGTCAGTCCCTGGTAAGTGAGATGCTCCCCCTAAACACCAACACAGCAGTCATGTACCTTTCAAGGGGTTCAGGGGCAAGATGGGCAAGGCATTTCTACTAACTCTTCTTAAGGATCACGGACAGTGCCCTATGCTACGAGGTAAGCGGTGACTGTTGTAATTCTTACTGGTGAGCCTTTCCTGTCGCTGATTCTCGGCTCGCTTTGTATTTCATAGGACTGTTATAAGTCCAATACAAAATGAGTCTTATTTTTAAAAACCTGAAATGTTTTACAAAGCCTAGCATTCTCATATAGGGTCCTTTCCATTCTCCCCACTTTCCCGAGAGGCCAAGAACACGTCACACCATGAACTAGGAGAGGGGGTAGAGCCCTTGCTGATGAAACACATCAACAAAGACAGAGTCTTAGCCTGCTTGCTCTCTGGACAGGATCTCGGACCACAAGGTCTTCAATCCTGGTATAAATGAAGGAAGTGAGGACAGTTCAACTGGCACTCACATAACAAGAGTTCTGAAACACCTTCCGAAGAGACTATAGCAGTAGATGAGGGAAGGGAGTGCTACAGTGTGGCAGTACAGGGGGAACGATCGGCTACAGCAGTGAAAAGTGTGGTACCGATTGGTGTGCTCTCGGCGTTCTTGTACATGTAGCATAGATGACCTCTACAGTGGCCCTCCCACCTTCCCACCTGCATTAGGTGTTCTTTTTTTTGTAATTTATGTTTATGTATTTATTTACTGTTTGAACTTATTTATTCTACGTATTTATGTTTTTGGCTGCACTGGGTCTCTCATTGCTGTGCACGGGCTTTCTCTAGTTGGCGGCTAGCGGGGGCTACTCTCGGTTGCGGTGTGCGGGCTTCTCATCGCGGTGGCTTCTCTTGTTGCGGAGCATGGGCTGTAGGCACGTGGGCTTCGGTAGTTGAGGCTCACGGGCTCTAGAATGCAGGCTCCGTCGTTGTGGCACATGCGCTTAGTTGCTGCACGGCATGTGGGATCTTCGCAGACCAGGGCTCGAACCCGTGTCCCCCGCATTGCATTGGCAGGCGGATTCTTAACCACGGCGCCACCAGGGAAGCCCTAGGTGTTCTCATATAGAGTCTAAAAACAGAGGGCACTGAGCGAAGGTAGTGGTTATTAAAGGCTCAGGATCTAAATTCTACCTGCCTCTACACCCCTTCCCAGCTGTCGATTTGACCCCATTTTTGAATGCCGACCTCATTCTTCAACTTTCTCTGCCGTTTGTGTACTCACCTTGAAAACTTGTTTCTGTGATGCGTTGAGCAGACACAGGGTGGCAGATTGCAGAGGTGGAAGCTGGTGGTCGGATATTTGTGGGCTGAATCTCCTTCAGTCCCATTCCCATTTCTGGTTGCACAGAGGCCCTACTTCCTGTGTATGACACAGAGCCATAGGATTGCGGGCAGGAGCCAAGTTCTCCATACAGTAAAGACCCCAGTGTGCCTTGGTTATAGTAATATACCTGGCTTCCTTCCTGGTAGGTAAGTGACAGGTGGCTCTGCCCCTGATTTGGAATCTGACATGGTGTTCCCTGAGCAAGGCTGGCAGAAAGCGATGGATGTAGAGGGACCAT
Source organism: Balaenoptera borealis (assembly GCF_965194805.1). Classification (NCBI taxonomy): domain Eukaryota; kingdom Metazoa; phylum Chordata; class Mammalia; order Artiodactyla; family Balaenopteridae; genus Balaenoptera; species Balaenoptera borealis. The sequence continues at coordinate 35,239 of NW_028122340.1, read as the reverse complement.
GTTATTGGCGTCTGAAGTTTTATCATACTGGGCTGCCAGAAACATGGAGGAAGCAGCTGTATGCCGGTCAGTGAGTGCCAGAGTAAAGTCTCCGAGTGAAGAAGAATTCTTTTCAGTGCTTGCTGTGATGTCCCACTCAAGAACACCTGGATAGGAAGCAGCTGAAGTGGAGATCTGGCTGTGGTCCGTAACTCCAGGTAACATAGTCGTGCTAGAATGTTGGTAAAGGTAGGCACTACCCATGAGTGTCTGGAAAGGGGTACCAGTAGCCGATGCCGAACTGACGGCAGGGGCAGAGACTCTGGAGAAGTTGCAGACACTTCGTGTTAGGGAAGTTGCATTGCTCACCACAGGAGGAGAATGCTGCAGAGAATCTAGAGTTCCAAGTAGAGATGGATGTTGGAAATTTTCTGTAAGAACAAGAGGGTCATGAAAAACTCAGGGAGGTTGAGAAATTCTCACTACGTTTGAGGAACGGCATCATCTGAAGGTTCTTGCTATCAGGACACCTCTACTATCACTACTTCCTGAGAAACCCAAAATCAGACAGTTGATGATGGCTGTAAGGACTGAGCAGTTTTCCACTCTTCTCTATTAACTGCCTGTGCTCCCATCTTGGGCACAGACGGGCAGAAGAGCCAAGTGGTGTGGTTCAGAGATTGTTCTCTAGGCTGGAAGCAACCTTCTCCCTGCCCTGTCTTTCCCTTCAGCCTGCACTCGTATTGACTTCTATGCTATTTCCTAGACTGGAAGCATTTTAGAACTAGGAGGCCCTTAGAGAACTTCGATGTTCTCAGTCTCATTTCGTGAGTAAGGAAACTGAGGCTCAGAGAGGTCGGGTTGACTTGTTCAAGTTCTCTCATTATGTTAGTATCATTACCAGGTTTCAGAACCTAAGTATCCTGACTTCCTTGCCAGGACTCCACTCTGAGCATGATACTGCCAGAAAGCAGGAGAAATAGAACTTATAATATAGGCATTTTTTTTGTCCATTAGAAAACAGTACGGCTATTACCATTGTCGTCTTCAGTGTCTCCCTTTGCTTGTGCAGTTCCCACGCTATTACCTAGAGGTGACGTACAGCTCAGTCCAACTGGTGAATTGAAAGAGTCATTTTTGCCCTCTTCAAGCCCGGTTTCTCATCCTACCTCAAAATGATTACCCGAAAGTGGATTTCTTAAGTGCTTTTGGAAAGGGAAAAGTTATCTGATTACTTCAGATTCCTCACCTGTAAAGTGGTTATAACACCACCACCAATAATAATAGCAGTAATAATTAATAGATGAATAAGCTGATCTGTTGCGTATGATTTATATGGAGGAAGATACAATAAGTTCTAGAAAGACAAAGAAAAATCATGACAAGCATATTACGTTAACGAAAAAGAAATCCATAGATATTAATGAAAACTGGGGTATGTGGCAAGTATCGAAGCCTAATGAATTTACTAACAAATGGCATTCTGTACCATCCATGCAATATTATGAAAGTGAATTTTGCCCACTCTATTTTAGTGAATACTATTAACCAGAAGACACGATGGAGGTGATAGAGGTGAATGAATTCCTAGCCAATGCATACAGACAGAGAAGGTATGTCAGTAAAAAATGCATAACAAGCAACAGAATGCAATAAATGTGCATGTATAGGTAGCCACAACACATATAGACAAGTATTTCAATGAAAACCGGTACGAAGCAGACAGCAAAATAATAAGTGTAAAAGAGTTTCATTATTGTGCTCCTTCATATTTTTACCCAGCAAGTAAGAGGTATTAAGCCTAGGAGAAATATATATTTCAATGAATATAGCTTATATAATAAGCAGAAAGGAAGCTTAAAATGTATCAGGAAGGTTTTTGGATTTATCCTAGAACTTAGATTAGAATCATCTTCAGCATCCAAGAAGATGGCATCCCAAAACCTCAAAAAACCATCATGCCTAGAATCCAATTAAAAAAGATTTTCAAATGTAAGAAAATCCACAGGACTCCACAATATGGTTTTCGATAAACGTGGATGTTTGTTTGTTTTGTTTCTTTGGCCGCGCCGCGTGGCCCTGGCCGTGAAAGCACCGAGTCCTAAGCACTGGACCGCCAGGGAATTCCCTAAGTGGGGGGAATTAGAGATGTGGGGCTTGACTTTTTCTTCTTCTTCTTCTTCTTCGGTAGCTAAGCTCTACAAGCGAACGATGGCTGTTGATCAATGTGCTCTCTGTGTTAGGAAGGAAATAACTGTAAAAATGAAAAGCAGCCTTGCCTTAGAACCTACATATCACACCAAGGAAAATAGTCCTTCTGATTCAATTTAGAAGATATCACTTAAAATGTTGAATTGGTGAAATGTCTACCTAGTTTAAAAATTAGAAAGAATAAAACACTGAAAAGCAGCCCCCTAGATAACCACTGTGGTTGCTTGTTTATAGGAGGCATCATTTCTAAAACGTATTTCTAAAATGTTTATATTCAAAACTGTCAAGTGGCCAACTGTATTCAGAGAGGCAATAAAAGAAAGAAAACGGAGTATGACTTTTCTGATAAGCTGCCTTTCCCGGTGATCCCCTGTTCTGGCCTTACTTTCCTTCTTAGTCTGTTAATGTAAGGGTTTGCTACCATCAACTTGGTTTTGCCCTGCTCTGAGCAGGTTTCCCTCTGTGCTGTTTCTGCTTTAATTGAAAATCTTTGGTTCCCATCAGCATTCCATTGCAAACTCCGTTTTTCTTGAGAGCTCCTCTATGCTTTCCCTCTTCATTCTTACATTTTCTCCCATCTCTTGGTGCCTGTTGGCCTGTGCTAATGAAAACCGTCCTAAACTTCCTTACGCTCGACTCTGTGCCTCCCTGTAGAGCCCAGTACTCTCCATCCTCTCTCCCTATTCTCTCTTTTCAACTAGTCGAAATCCTAGTGGAGGGAGACCATTAGAGATGAAACATCTTGGTATATATTGCTAGTTTTCTATGTCCCCTGGCTTTTCTGTGTTTCTGTTGAAACACTCTTGAGAAGTGTCTGATTTCGTTTTCTACATGGGTACCCTTTAAGGCTCAATACTGGAAAAGAAGGGGATCAGAGTGATCAACCCAATGTGGTATCCTAACGTAACAGTTAAGGAAAGCAACAGGCTTTGTGAGACAGCCAGTGATTTGTCCAAAGTCACACAGATAGTAAACGTCAAAGTCAAAAGTGAAATTAGGTCTCCAGACTTGTAGTTCAATACTTTCCCTCATTATTCCATGCTATTTTGAATCTCCTACTCAATTTAGGGGCAAAAGAAATCGAACGCAAAACTTTCCAAAGTTTCTTTTCTTACCTGACATGGTCAGAGAAGAGGAAGCATCCACTGCAGGTACAAGGGATGAGGAGACAACACTAGAGGATGTCTGAGTGGCTGCAGCTGAACGGCGCACGTGTCCAGTACAGAGGTCACTGGTTACTGGTCCAAACAGCTCCACGGAAACCCCAAGGCTCTACCAAGTGGTAGTAGGTTTGGGAGGAGAGTGATGTCACAAAGCAGGCAGTTGAAAGGTATGAGAGAGCCAATAGGGAGGTCCGATCCCCAACAGGAAGGCGGGCTTGGGTGAAGAGAGTGTAGGAGAGCTAAAACAACACCTGAGTTTCTGAGCTTTGGGGAGGAGGAAATCCTAGAAGACAGATTTACCTCCCCCAGGCTCTTCCATTAGGGAAATCATTGCAACATTTCTTACAGACGTTCATTAATACACTGAACTAAGAGTTACTTATATTCTACAGAGTATTCTATTTTATGTATCATATACTTAGAGCTATATAGATCTTATTTAATTAATAATCCTTAGGAAGGAAAGAGCCATCTAGTTTGAACTATTACAGTTGTTCTGAAATCAGATGTGTCTAATGAGTGAACTGATAGCAGCTTTTAAGGAGCCAAAGTAGGGATTAAGAAGCTCTCTTTGTAACTTGGTTCAAGAGTAGGGTGAAGTTTCTTGAGTGTACCTTGTGGAGAATGTTGTGGTCCAAGGCTCTTCTCTTTTAGTTTCTTCTCCTTGACTCCTACCTTCCTTGGGCTGGGCTAGGCTGGGGGCCAGGTTGGACTTGCGACTTAACATTTCTCTTCCGCTTTCTCTTTTTTTTTTTTCTTCCATTATGGGCATTGCTTCGAGGACAAGCCTTGATCTTGCATTGGACGTTACTTCCTGTCACCTTCCAGCAGCAGGAGTCTTCTTTTCAGTGCTTGATGCTTCACGAAATAGACTCTGCCCGTTGGCAGCAAATACCAGAGAGCTAGGAGACAGAGCTGGTTGCAGACCTTTCCTCTTCCAGCCTTTGGTTGCAATTGTTTGGCCCATAATTTGCTAGCTCTAGTTCCTTGGGCCACACAGGTATCCTGCCATCTCCAGCTCTTGTTATATGTGAGAGACATTCTGAACACTGTCCCTTTTTCTTTGCACAGAAGTATATACAGTGTGGCAGTTACTGTAATCTCCTCCGCCTTGCAAACAGCCACTCTAGAATCTTGGACCTCTAGGACTCTCTGTCTTGCATGCTTGGGGGCAAGGCCAAGCAAAATGAAGAGGAGAATAATTAGAGAAAGAGGAGGACGTTGGTGGAGAATTGGGAGCAGGTAAGGTGAAAGGGCACAGGAGAAAAGAGATGCATGTAGACTTTTTGGTTTCTGTGGGAAACAGGTTGACACACTTGGGCCTCATTTGGTATTAACAGAACAGAGAGTTAAAGATCTAAGTAGCTAGATAGTGTGCAGCAACTGCCATGAAGTCTGTACACTGAAGAGAACAGTCTCACATCTAGTTTTCATTTTGTTTTATGTCATAGTACCTTATTTATAGCATTCACTGGTGTGTTTGTAGAATACAGATGTTTTCAAATGCTCTGGTTTTGTCTACATGGTTATCTCCTTGTCCTGTTTGTAAGGAATCCAACATTGTAAGACATATTGCATGTTTTTCTCTTGACGATTGTTGACCTTGAAGCGTCATGAACTAACTTGAGCTGTTGGATTCTGTGGAGAAACGTTCAAAAGGGTCTGTGAAAAAGGCACTGTGGTGAGTCGCATTATGCACCCGAGCGTAAGGAGCAAGATATCTGCCACCAGCCCAGCTTGGCCTGGATTGCCTCTGTTTTAGTTCCCCTGGTTAGTGCTTTTCTCCCTAACCACTCTTGTGACTGTGATAATGTGAGTAAGGGCGGAGTTGCTAATGATCTATGTGTGAGGTAAGCTGGTTTGAGGGAGGAAATCTATGGACCTAGTCATTTTCCTTGGTGGTAAGCTTTCAGGGGTGCAGAGATGGATCTTCCTGGGGCCTTTTCTGGTCCCAGGAAGATATCGCATAGATGGGACCTCCCAAGACACACATTGAATCTTTAGGCCTGTTTTTCCTATTATGAGGTACGAACGAGTTTCTTCACTGATGGGGATGATGCTTATCTGAGAAGAAATTGTGAAAGGTGGTGTAGTGTAGAGGTGTGGCTTAAGCTTTTAAGTTTTCCTCCAGGTTTTTCCCCTAAGCTTCCTACTTCGGACGGCCTACTTACATGATACTAGTAGGTGATGTCCGGCTAACAGCTTCCTAAATATACCTGCAAGCCAGATCAGTGTCTCTTTTCTCTGTATTCCCATGGAAATCAAGAGTCCCGCCGAATTTTCCATCGAAACAGTTGATTTGTGTTGTCTCTAGGAATTCTAAAGGGCGTACCGTTGCTTCCTAACCGGTGTCATTTGGGAGATCCGCCTCTGTACGTTCAAATGATTAATTTTGAGACTTTGCTCATGTGTGCAGTAAACCCTTGAATTCCCTAAGACCTTCCTTTCCTCCATCTCCTACCCCATTAAGCCCGCTTCAGTTCATCTCCTGAATTTCTTTGGAATCTGTCAGCCAGCTCTTCCTCAACTTCCTAATACTGAACTTGCCTGTCTGTTGCGATTAGGTCCTAACTGGTGTCCATATATCTTGTTTCCTTCCAATCCACTCTTCACACAAGAAACCTTCAAAGCAAGTTGGAACGTTGCTCATAAACATCGCTCACAAGCATTGTTTTGAGAATAGAAAACACACTGTTGGCCTTTAAGACTCTGCGTGGTCTAGAATCCTCTCTGCTTCTCTAGCCCCATCTTGTGCCACTTTTGCCCTCACTTTCTATGCTTCAGATACACTGAATTAACCTTAGTTCTCACTCATCTGACAGAAGTCAGTTCAGATACTATTTTTCACTGTGATTCCTAGCATTAAGGAATTTGATTATCAGGTTTTGTATGAGGACTATTTCATCAGGGGTACAGAAGTTCTGGCCATCTCTGGTTTTGGATATCCCTTATTTGTTGAGACCTTTGCGTTGTTTGGTTGCCTTTTGTCTGTTTTCCAGATGGGAAAACAGGAACAAGGGAAGTATAGGTTATTACTAGGTGGGGTTGAACAAGTGGAGCAGCAAACTGCAAAGCAGAAAGAAGAGGGACGTACTATAGAGGGATATGACTTCCATTCTCAAGGCGCCTGCATCCTGTGCAGGGAGACAGCCTAACATAAAATGTGCCTAACAACAAATATATTGACTTCTTACTAAAAATCTCCAGTTCATAGAACCGAGGGGTTTGTACCTTCTCCTTTAAAAGTGATAGTCCTGGGACTTCCCCGGTGGTCCCGTGGTGAAGACTCTGCGCTTCCAATGCAGCAGGCGTGGGTTCAATCCCTGGTTGGGGAGCTAAGATCCCACATGCTGCGCAGCCAAAGAAATTTTTTTCGAACGTTATACTCCTGTATTGTTGGCTTTAGTGGTTTAGATTTTGTTTTACTGTTAAGAAGATTTCAGTTTATTTACCGGGAACAAACAACACATAATGTAAAAATAGTTTCCCAGAAACGATTTCCATCATTCTCTTCTTCCCTTTCTCCCGCAGACTGGTGTTTCACCTTGACAAGTTCTCTGTCATTCCATAGGAAAGCTGTCTGGCTTGGAGGTTGCAATCCCAGGGAATTTTTCATCAGCGGGGAAGTCTCCATCACTACAGAGGAATCAAGGGAGAAGTCAGTCCCTGGTAAGTGAGATGCTCCCCCTAAACACCAACACAGCAGTCGTGTACCTTTCAAGGGGTTCAGGGGCAAGATGGGCAAGGCATTTCTACTAACTCTTCTTAAGGATCACGGACAGTGCCCTATGCTACGAGGTAAGCGGTGACTGTTGTAGTTCTTACTGGTGATCCTTTCCTGTCACTGATTCTCGGCCTTCTTTGTATTTCATAGGACTGTTGTCAGTCCAATACAAAATGAGTCTTATTTTTAAAAACCTGAAATGTTTTACAGAGCCTAGCATTCTCATATAGGGTCCTTTCCATTCTCCCCACTTTCCCGAGAGGCCAAGAACACTTCACACCATGAACTAGGAGAGGGGGTAGAGCCCTTTCTGATGAAATACATCAACAAAGACAGAGCCTTAGCCTGCTTGCTCTCTGGACAGGATCTCGGACCACAAGGTCTTCAATCCTGGTATAAATGAAGGAAGTGAGGACAGTTCAACTGGCACTCTGATAACAAGAGTTCGGAAACACCTTCCGAAGAGACTATAGCAGTAGATGAGGGAAGGGAGTGCTACAGTGTGGCAGTACAGGGGGAACGATCGGCTACAGCAGTGAAAAGTGTGGTACCGATTGGTGTGCTCTCGGGGTTCTTGTACATGTAGCATAGATGACCTCTACGGTGGCCCTCCCACCTTCCCACCTGCATTAGGTGTTCTTTTTTTTTGTAATTTATGTTTATGTATTTATTTACTGTTTGAACTTATTTATTCTACGTATTTATGTTTTTGGCTGCACTGGGTCTCTCATTGCTGTGCACGGGCTTTCTCTAGTTGGCGGCTAGCGGGGGCTACTCTCGGTTGCGGTGTGCGGGCATCTCATCGCGGTGGCTTCTCTTGTTGCGGAGCATGGGCTGTAGGCACGTGGGCTTCGGTAGTTGAGGCTCACGGGCTCTAGAATGCAGGCTCCGTCGTCGTGGCACATGCGCTTAGTTGCTGCACGGCATGTGGGATCTTCGCAGACCAGGGCTCGAACCCGTGTCCCCTGCATTGGCAGGCGCCACCAGGGAAGCCCTAGGTGTTCTCATATAGAGTCTAAAAACAGAGAGCACTGAGAGAAGGTAGTGGTTATTAAAGGCTCAGGATCTAAATTCTACCTGTCTCTACACCCCTTCCCAGCTGTCGATTTGACCCCATTTTTGAATGCCGACCTCATTGTTCAACTTTTCTCTGCCGTCTGTATACTCACCTTGAAAACTTGTTTCTGTGATGCGTTGAGCAGACACAGGGTGGCAGACTGCAGAGGTGGAAGCTGGTGGTCGGATATTTGTGGGCTGAATCTCCTTCAGTCCCATTCCCATTTCTGGTTGCCCAGAGGCCCTACTTCCTGTGTGTGACGCCGAGCCGTAGGATTGCGGGCAGGAGCCAAGTTCTCCATACAGTAAAGACCCCAGTGTGCCTTGGTTACAGTAATATACCTGGCTTCCTTCCTGGCAGGGAAGTGACAGGCGGCTATGCCCCTGCTTTGTTCGTGGGCCTCCTGATCCAGCAGTTCCCTTGGCTCTGCCCCTGTCGTCAGCTGCCCCTAGGATAACTCTGAGCCCTAGCCACTTCTCTGGTAGATTTCCCTATTCCCCCACTACAGTCACACCTGAATAAGGCAACTCAGACCTTTCAGAGATGTGTCCTGAACCTCTTGTTTTCTGAAATACCTATCTGGTGGTTGTGAGACTTAAGGCCAGCGTCCCCGAGAGACTTTTTCTATTTCTCCTAGTAAACCTAGACTCATCTTCTGTCACCTTCAACTCTACTCCAATTGTGTTCTTTCAACCCAGACCTCTGACCCTGCTTTTTACTTCTGCCATTTCATCCTCGCTCCTGCTTCCTTTCCTAAATCCATACGTCTCTTTTGGCCTTCCTAGCCCTGGGCCAAGTTCCTTCCTCTTTGCTCAGTTTTTACCCCTTTCCTTCATTCTCCCATCCAACTTTCAGTCCTTCCTTTCTCACGCCCCAGTTAGCAGCATCTGAAAATTCGAAAGGTTTGTTACTCGTCTATTAATTGTATTCCATTTACTTATTCAGTTCTATACCTGTCTTACCTGTGTATGGAAGAACAGCTGGTAGCCAAGGTGGCACCAAGAATCCTAGCAGCTCTCACTTGACGTATCCGTAGTAGTCGGCAATTTCCATTTCGTTTTCCCTCTCGGTGAAAAATTGCAGCTTGCCCGAAGAGGTGTATCTGGCAGCATTCTCCCGTTGTTGTTGAGCCCGCCTCTTCATGGCCTCTCGCTCTGGCCTCTGCTCTTGTTCGATGGGCTTTGACATGACTGGCTCAGGCACGTTGGGTTCCCTCCATGGAACTCGTTGCTTGCTGAAGTCTTGGAGTAGAAAGTGGGTTTGGAGCTTGGGTGGGGACTGGCGCTTATTCACAGCAGGGGGAACAGGCTCCCGCTGGAGAGGAGCGCCAGATGAAGTTTTGGAGGGTGCAGGCCTAGGAGCAGCAGACTGAGGGACACGAGGCTGGGTATGGTTGGGCCAAGCCGGTTGGGTTGGGTTGGTCACAGTTGGCTGAGCTGGTTTGGCGGGGCCTGGCAAAGAGGCAGGAGCTGGCTGGGATGAATTGGCTGCAGCAGGTTGAGCTGAGTCAGTAGAACCAGGCTGGGCACGGTAAGCCCCAGCAGGCCGATGTGAGGCCAGAGACTGTGGCCTCCGAGGAGCGGGTCGAGCTTGAGGCTTGTCCCAGGCAGAAAAAGGCAGAGGTATCAACTTGACCTTCCCAGGAGGAGGCCGCTCATACTGGGCTGGAGATGGACACTCTGTTTCAGCACTGCTGTCTGGTTTCTGGGCTTGGACTTGCGTTTTCTCAGGACCCTTCCCCTCACGTGGGGTATGCCGCCATGGCTGGATAGCTGGGGGTGGCTGGGGGTCTTTGGGGTTGCTTGACTTTCCCAAGAGCCGACAGGAAGAGAGCCCAGTTTTCGTCTCATTCTTCTTCCCCAGCGCATGAAGAACCTTCACAGACTCCAGCATGCGCACGCCAAGGGAGGTTCGAGGCTTTTGAAAGCTCTGTTGGAGAAGCTCAGTTTGGTGTTCCTTTCGCTTCGTGTGGGGGATTGCTGGCTTCTCTTCTGCCTTGACTTTGTTCCCTGACTGCTTGTTCTCCTCAGCCTTGTTTCTCCCTCTGGTCCTTTTGGTCTTTTCCTGCCCGTGGCTCTTAGTTTTGCTGATCTTTCTGGATGCAGCTTTCTGAGGTTTGCCTTGAGAGTGCTTGGCCGTGTTCACAGGAGCCCTGTCACTGACTGCAGCGTGGCATGTAACCACTTCTCCCCCTAACAGGCACTCTGGATTCTTTGGCTGGATTTTGGCCTTGGGAGCGCCACTGATAGGCTCAGAGGCTTTCTGTTTGTTCTTCCTGGGTTGATCAGAGGGAACCTTTATGACACTTGGCTTTTCCTGCACCTGATTCACCTTAATGGCTCTGGTGTCTTTAGCTTTGATCACGTTGGGACCTTGGGATTGATCAAGATCTTTCAAAGGATTAAAGAGCTGGGGAAGGTGAATATCCTCCGCCAGTGTAGTAATGTCTGCAAGACCACTGCTAGGTTCAATCCCATTTTCAAGTGTCCCTAGGTCCTGACGACTCCGGCTGTTCTCTCCCAGATCAGCATTTTCAGAACCAGGCTGCTCCTCTTGGCTGAGGGGATCGGTGCAGGCCAGCGGCTGGTGAATATCAGGGATTCCTAAAGGGAGTAGTGGAGGATCTTGGTTCTCTGTTGGGATCTGGTAGGCATCCAGAGGCTTTGAAAGCTTGGTTTTGATATCATCCACGTGCTTACTCTCTATTTGTCCCTGGCTTGGAGCTGGAGGCAGGGCCAGGAGACGCCTGGCACTCTGGACTGGAGCTGTCACTGAAATGTCCCCAAGTTCAGATGGTGGGTTACTCTCAAGTATGTGGCTGTTTCTGCTACTGCAGGACTTGGGGAGTTCTTGACTTTGTGTCACACAAAACGTCTGGCTTGGAGGTTGCAATCCCAGGGAATTTTTCATCACCAGGGGGGAGGTCTCCATCCCTACAAAGGGATCAAGGGAGAAGTCAGTCCCTGGTAAGTGAGATGCTCCCCCTAAACACCAACACAGCAGTCGTGTACCTTTCAAGGGGTTCAGGGGCAAGATGGGCAAGGCATTTCTACTAACTCTTCTTAAGGATCACGGACAGTGCCCTATGCTACGAGGTAAGCGGTGACTGTTGTAATTCTTACTGGTGAGCCTTTCCTGTCGCTGATTCTCGGCTCGCTTTGTATTTCATAGGACTGTTTATAAGTCCAATACAAAATGAGTCTTATTTTTAAAAACCTGAAATGTTTTACAAAGCCTAGCATTCTCATATAGGGTCCTTTCCATTCTCCCCACTTTCCCGAGAGGCCAAGAACACGTCACACCATGAACTAGGAGAGGGGGTAGAGCCCTTGCTGATGAAATACATCAACAAAGACAGAGTCTTAGCCTGCTTGCTCTCTGGACAGGATCTCGGACCACAAGGTCTTCAATCCTGGTATAAATGAAGGAAGTGAGGACAGTTCAACTGGCACTCTCATAACAAGAGTTCTGAAACACCTTCCGAAGAGACTATAGCAGTAGATGAGGGAAGGGAGTGCTACAGTGTGGCAGTACAGGGGGAACGATCGGCTACAGCAGTGAAAAGTGTGGTACCGATTGGTGTGCTCTCGGGGTTCTTGTACATGTAGCATAGATGACCTCTACAGTGGCCCTCCCACCTTCCCACCTGCATTAGGTGTTCTTTTTTTTGTAATTTATGTTTATGTATTTATTTACTGTTTGAACTTATTTATTCTACGTATTTATTTTTTTGGCTGCACTGGGTCTCTCATTGCTGTGCACGGGCTTTCTCTAGTTGGCGGCTAGCGGGGGCTACTCTTGGTTGCGGTGTGCGGGCTTCTCATCGCGGTGGCTTCTCTTTGTTGCGGAGCATGGGCTGTAGGCACGTGGGCTTCGGTAGTTGAGGCTCACGGGCTCTAGAATGCAGGCTCCGTCGTTGTGGCACATGCGCTTAGTTGCTGCACGGCATGTGGGATCTTCGCAGACCAGGGCTCGAACCCGTGTCCCCCGCATTGCATTGGCAGGCGGATTCTTAACCACGGCGCCACCAGGGAAGCCCTAGGTGTTCTCATAGAGAGTCTAAAAACAGAGGGCACTGAGCGAAGGTAGTGGTTATTAAAGGCTCAGGATCTAAATTCTACCTGCCTGTACACCCCTTCCCAGCTGTCGATTTGACCCCATTTTTGAGTGCCGACCTCATTCTTCAACTTTCTCTGGCGTTTGTTATACTCACCTTGAAAACTTGTTTCTGTGATGCGTTGAGCAGACACAGGGTGGCAGACTGCAGAGGTGGAAGCTGGTGGTCGGATATTTGTGGGCTGAATCTCCTTCAGTCCCATTCCCATTTCTGGTTGCCCAGAGGCCCGACTTCCTGTGTATGACGCCGAGCCGTAGGATTGCGGGCAGGAGCCAAGTTCTCCATACAGTAAAGACCCCAGTGTGCCTTGGTTATAGTAATATACCTGGCTTCCTTCCTGGCAGGGAAGTGGCAGGCGGCTCTGCCCCTGATTTGGAATCTGAGATGGTGTTCCCTGAGCAAGGCTGGCAGAAAGCGATGGATGTAGAGGGACCATGTTCTTGGCGTCTGAAGTTTTATCATACTGGGCTGCCAGAAACATGGAGGAGGCAGCTGTGTGGCGGTCAGTGAGTGCCAGAGTAAAGTCTCCGAGTGAAGAAGAATTCTTTTCAGTGCTTGCTGTGATGTCCCACTCAAGAACACCTGGATAGGAAGCAGCTGAAGTGGAGATCTGGCTGTGGTCAGTAACTCCAGATAACATAGTCGTGCTAGAATGTTGGTAAAGGTAGGCACTACCCATGAGTGTCTGGAAAGGGGTACCGGTAGCCGATGCCGAACTGACGGCAGGGGCAGAGACTCTGGAGAAGTTGCAGACACTTCGTGTTAGGGAAGTTGCATTGCTCACCACAGGAGGAGAATGCTGCAGAGAATTTAGAGTTCCAAGTAGAGATGGATGTTGGAAATTTTCTGTAAGAACAAGAGGGTCATGAAAAACTCAGGGAGGTTGAGAAATTCTCACTACGTTTGAGGAACGGCATCATCTGAAGGTTCTTGCTATCAGGACACCTCTACTATCACTACTTCCTGAGAAACCCAAAATCAGACAGTTAATGATGGCTGTAAGGACTGAGCAGTTTTCCACTCTTCTCTATTAACTGCCTGTGCTCCCATCTTGGGCACAGACGGGCAGAAGAGCCAAGTGGTGTGGTTCAGAGATTGTTCTCTAGGCTGGAAGCAACCTTCTCCCTGCCCTGTCTTTCCCTTCAGCCTGCACTCGTATTGACTTCTATGCTATTTCCTAGACTGGAAGCATTTTAGAACTAGGAGGCCCTTAGAGAACTTCGATGTTCTCAGTCTCATTTCGTGAGTAAGGAAACTGAGGCTCAGAGAGGTCGGGTTGACTTGTTCAAGTTCTCTCATTATGTTAGTATCATTACCAGGTTTCAGAACCTAAGTATCCTGACTTCCTTGCCAGGACTCCACTCTGAGCATGATACTGCCAGAAAGCAGGAGAAATAGAACTTATAATATAGGCATTTTTTTTGTCCATTAGAAAACAGTACGGCTATTACCATGGTCGTCTTCAGTGTCTCCCTTTGCTTGTGCAGTTCCCACGCTATTACCTAGAGGTGACGTACAGCTCAGTCCAACTGGTGAATTGAAAGAGTCATTTTTGCCCTCTTCAAGCCTGGTTTCTCATCCTACCTCAAAATGATTACCCGAAAGTGGATTTCTTAAGTGCTTTTGGAAAGGGAAAAGTTATCTGATTACTTCAGATTCCTCACCTATAAAGTGGTTATAACACCACCACCAATAATAATAGCAGTAATAATTAATAGATGAATAAGCTGATCTATTGCGTATGATTTATATGGAGGAAGATACAATAAGTTCTAGAAAGACAAAGAAAAATCATGACAAGCATATTACGTTAACGAAAAAGAAATCCATAGATATTAATGAAAACTGGGGTATGTGGCAAGTATCGAAGCCTAATGAATTTACTAACAAATGGCATTCTGTACTATCCATGCAATATTATGAAAGTGAATTTTGCCCACTCTATTTTAGTGAATACTATTAACCAGAAAACACGATGGAGGTGATAGAGGTGAATGAATTCCTAGCCAATGCATACAGACAGAGAAGGTATGTCAGTAAAAAATGCATAACAAGCAACAGAATGCAATAAATGTGCATGTATAGGTAGCCACAACACATATAGACAAGTATTTCAATGAAAACCGGTACGAAGCAGACAGCAAAATAATAAGTGTAAAAGAGTTTCATTATTGTGCTCCTTCATATTTTTACCCAGCAAGTAAGAGGTATTAAGCCTAGGAGAAATATATATTTCAATGAATATAGCTTATATAATAAGCAGAAAGGAAGCTTAAAATGTATCAGGAAGGTTTTTGGATTTATCCTAGAACTTAGATTAGAATCATCTTCAGCATCCAAGAAGATGGCATCCCAAAACCTCAAAAAACCATCATGCCTAGAATCCAATTAAAAAAGATTTTCAGGGCTTCCCTGGTGGCGCAGTGGTTGAGAATCTGCCTGCTAATGCAGGGGACGCGGGTTCGAGCCCTGACCTGGGAAGATCCCACATGCCACGGAGCAATGAAGCCCGTGAGCCACAACTACTGAGCCTGCGCGTCTGGAGCCTGTGCTCCGCAACAAGAGAGGCCGCGATGGTGAGAGGCCCGCGCACCGCGATGAGGAGTGGCCCCCGCTTGCCGCAACTGGAGAAAGCCCTCGCACAGAAACGAAGACCCAACACACCCAAAAATAAAAATAAAAAAAAAAATAAAAAAAAAAATAAAAAAATAAAAAAAAAAAGATTTTCAAATGTAAGAAAATCCACAGGACTCCACAATATGGTTTTCGATAAACGTGGATGTTTGTTTGTTTTGTTTCTTTGGCCGCGCCGCGTGGCCCTGGCCGTGAAAGCACCGAGTCCTAAGCACTGGACCGCCAGGGAATTCCCTAAGTGGGGGGAATTAGAGATGTGGGGCTTGACTTTTTCTTCTTCTTCTTCTTCTTCGGTAGCTAAGATCTACAAGCGAACGATGGCTGTTGATCAATGTGCTCTCTGTGTTAGGAAGGAAATAACTGTAAAAATGAAAAGCAGCCTTGCCTTAGAACCTACATATCACACCAAGGAAAATAGTCCTTCTGATTCAATTTAGAAGATATCACTTAAAATGTTGAATTGGTGAAATGTCTACCTAGTTTAAAAATTAGAAAGAATAAAACACTGAAAAGCAGCCCCCTAGATAACCACTGTGGTTGCTTGTTTATAGGAGGCATCATTTCTAAAACGTATTTCTAAAATGTTTATATTCAAAACTGTCAAGTGGCCAACTGTATTCAGAGAGGCAATAAAAGAAAGAAAACGGAGTATGACTTTTCTGATAAGCTGCCTTTCCCGGTGATCCCCTGTTCTGGCCTTACTTTCCTTCTTAAGTCTGTTAATGTAAGGGTTTGCTACCATCAACTTGGTTTTGCCCTGCTCTGAGCAGGTTTCCCTCTGTGCTGTTTCTGCTTTAATTGAAAATCTTTGGTTCCCATCAGCATTCCATTGCAAACTCCGTTTTTCTTGAGAGCTCCTCTATGCTTTCCCTCTTCATTCTTACATTTTCTCCCATCTCTTGGTGCCTGTTGGCCTGTGCTAATGAAAACCGTCCTAAACTTCCTTACGCTCGACTCTGTGCCTCCCTGTAGAGCCCAGTACTCTCCATCCTCTCTCCCTATTCTCTCTTTTCAACTAGTCGAAATCCTAGTGGAGGGAGACCATTAGAGATGAAACATCTTGGTATATATTGCTAGTTTTCTATGTCCCCTGGCTTTTCTGTGTTTCTGTTGAAACACTCTTGAGAAGTGTCTGATTTCGTTTTCTACATGGGTACCCTTTAAGGCTCAATACTGGAAAAGAAGGGGATCAGAGTGATCAACCCAATGTGGTATCCTAACGTAACAGTTAAGGAAAGCAACAGGCTTTGTGAGACAGCCAGTGATTTGTCCAAAGTCACACAGATAGTAAACGTCAAAGTCAAAAGTGAAATTAGGTCTCCAGACTTGTAGTTCAATACTTTCCCTCATTATTCCATGCTATTTTGAATCTCCTACTCAATTTAGGGGCAAAAGAAATCGAACGCAAAACTTTCCAAAGTTTCTTTTCTTACCTGACATGGTCAGAGAAGAGGAAGCATCCACTGCAGGTACAAGGGATGAGGAGACAACACTAGAGGATGTCTGAGTGGCTGCAGCTGAACGGCGCACGTGTCCAGTACAGAGGTCACTGGTTACTGGTCCAAACAGCTCCACGGAAACCCCAAGGCTCTACCAAGTGGTAGTAGGTTTGGGAGGAGAGTGATGTCACAAAGCAGGCAGTTGAAAGGTATGAGAGAGCCAATAGGGAGGTCCGATCCCCAACAGGAAGGCGGGCTTGGGTGAAGAGAGTGTAGGAGAGCTAAAACAACACCTGAGTTTCTGAGCTTTGGGGAGGAGGAAATCCTAGAAGACAGATTTACCTCCCCCAGGCTCTTCCATTAGGGAAATCATTGCAACATTTCTTACAGACGTTCATTAATACACTGAACTAAGAGTTACTTATATTCTACAGAGTATTCTATTTTATGTATCATATACTTAGAGCTATATAGATCTTATTTAATTAATAATCCTTAGGAAGGAAAGAGCCATCTAGTTTGAACTATTACAGTTGTTCTGAAATCAGATGTGTCTAATGAGTGAACTGATAGCAGCTTTTAAGGAGCCAAAGTAGGGATTAAGAAGCTCTCTTTGTAACTTGGTTCAAGAGTAGGGTGAAGTTTCTTGAGTGTACCTTGTGGAGAATGTTGTGGTCCAAGGCTCTTCTCTTTTAGTTTCTTCTCCTTGACTCCTACCTTCCTTGGGCTGGGCTAGGCTGGGGGCCAGGTTGGACTTGCGACTTAACATTTCTCTTCCGCTTTCTCTTTTTTTTTTTTCTTCCATTATGGGCATTGCTTCGAGGACAAGCCTTGATCTTGCATTGGACGTTACTTCCTGTCACCTTCCAGCAGCAGGAGTCTTCTTTTCAGTGCTTGATGCTTCACGAAATAGACTCTGCCCGTTGGCAGCAAATACCAGAGAGCTAGGAGACAGAGCTGGTTGCAGACCTTTCCTCTTCCAGCCTTTGGTTGCAATTGTTTGGCCCATAATTTGCTAGCTCTAGTTCCTTGGGCCACACAGGTATCCTGCCATCTCCAGCTCTTGTTATATGTGAGAGACATTCTGAACACTGTCCCTTTTTCTTTGCACAGAAGTATATACAGTGTGGCAGTTACTGTAATCTCCTCCGCCTTGCAAACAGCCACTCTAGAATCTTGGACCTCTAGGACTCTCTGTCTTGCATGCTTGGGGGCAAGGCCAAGCAAAATGAAGAGGAGAATAATTAGAGAAAGAGGAGGACGTTGGTGGAGAATTGGGAGCAGGTAAGGTGAAAGGGCACAGGAGAAAAGAGATGCATGTAGACTTTTTGGTTTCTGTGGGAAACAGGTTGACACACTTGGGCCTCATTTGGTATTAACAGAACAGAGAGTTAAAGATCTAAGTAGCTAGATAGTGTGCAGCAACTGCCATGAAGTCTGTACACTGAAGAGAACAGTCTCACATCTAGTTTTCATTTTGTTTTATGTCATAGTACCTTATTTATAGCATTCACTGGTGTGTTTGTAGAATACAGATGTTTTCAAATGCTCTGGTTTTGTCTACATGGTTATCTCCTTGTCCTGTTTGTAAGGAATCCAACATTGTAAGACATATTGCATGTTTTTCTCTTGACGATTGTTGACCTTGAAGCGTCATGAACTAACTTGAGCTGTTGGATTCTGTGGAGAAACGTTCAAAAGGGTCTGTGAAAAAGGCACTGTGGTGAGTCGCATTATGCACCCGAGCGTAAGGAGCAAGATATCTGCCACCAGCCCAGCTTGGCCTGGATTGCCTCTGTTTTAGTTCCCCTGGTTAGTGCTTTTCTCCCTAACCACTCTTGTGACTGTGATAATGTGAGTAAGGGCGGAGTTGCTAATGATCTATGTGTGAGGTAAGCTGGTTTGAGGGAGGAAATCTATGGACCTAGTCATTTTCCTTGGTGGTAAGCTTTCAGGGGTGCAGAGATGGATCTTCCTGGGGCCTTTTCTGGTCCCAGGAAGATATCGCATAGATGGGACCTCCCAAGACACACATTGAATCTTTAGGCCTGTTTTTCCTATTATGAGGTACGAACGAGTTTCTTCACTGATGGGGATGATGCTTATCTGAGAAGAAATTGTGAAAGGTGGTGTAGTGTAGAGGTGTGGCTTAAGCTTTTAAGTTTTCCTCCAGGTTTTTCCCCTAAGCTTCCTACTTCGGACGGCCTACTTACATGATACTAGTAGGTGATGTCCGGCTAACAGCTTCCTAAATATACCTGCAAGCCAGATCAGTGTCTCTTTTCTCTGTATTCCCATGGAAATCAAGAGTCCCGCCGAATTTTCCATCGAAACAGTTGATTTGTGTTGTCTCTAGGAATTCTAAAGGGCGTACCGTTGCTTCCTAACCGGTGTCATTTGGGAGATCCGCCTCTGTACGTTCAAATGATTAATTTTGAGACTTTGCTCATGTGTGCAGTAAACCCTTGAATTCCCTAAGACCTTCCTTTCCTCCATCTCCTACCCCATTAAGCCCGCTTCAGTTCATCTCCTGAATTTCTTTGGAATCTGTCAGCCAGCTCTTCCTCAACTTCCTAATACTGAACTTGCCTGTCTGTTGCGATTAGGTCCTAACTGGTGTCCATATATCTTGTTTCCTTCCAATCCACTCTTCACACAAGAAACCTTCAAAGCAAGTTGGAACGTTGCTCATAAACATCGCTCACAAGCATTGTTTTGAGAATAGAAAACACACTGTTGGCCTTTAAGACTCTGCGTGGTCTAGAATCCTCTCTGCTTCTCTAGCCCCATCTTGTGCCACTTTTGCCCTCACTTTCTATGCTTCAGATACACTGAATTAACCTTAGTTCTCACTCATCTGACAGAAGTCAGTTCAGATACTATTTTTCACTGTGATTCCTAGCATTAAGGAATTTGATTATCAGGTTTTGTATGAGGACTATTTCATCAGGGGTACAGAAGTTCTGGCCATCTCTGGTTTTGGATATCCCTTATTTGTTGAGACCTTTGCGTTGTTTGGTTGCCTTTTGTCTGTTTTCCAGATGGGAAAACAGGAACAAGGGAAGTATAGGTTATTACTAGGTGGGGTTGAACAAGTGGAGCAGCAAACTGCAAAGCAGAAAGAAGAGGGACGTACTATAGAGGGATATGACTTCCATTCTCAAGGCGCCTGCATCCTGTGCAGGGAGACAGCCTAACATAAAATGTGCCTAACAACAAATATATTGACTTCTTACTAAAAATCTCCAGTTCATAGAACCGAGGGGTTTGTACCTTCTCCTTTAAAAGTGATAGTCCTGGGACTTCCCCGGTGGTCCCGTGGTGAAGACTCTGCGCTTCCAATGCAGCAGGCGTGGGTTCAATCCCTGGTTGGGGAGCTAAGATCCCACATGCTGCGCAGCCAAAGAAATTTTTTTCGAACGTTATACTCCTGTATTGTTGGCTTTAGTGGTTTAGATTTTGTTTTACTGTTAAGAAGATTTCAGTTTATTTACCGGGAACAAACAACACATAATGTAAAAATAGTTTCCCAGAAACGATTTCCATCATTCTCTTCTTCCCTTTCTCCCGCAGACTGGTGTTTCACCTTGACAAGTTCTCTGTCATTCCATAGGAAAGCTGTCTGGCTTGGAGGTTGCAATCCCAGGGAATTTTTCATCAGCGGGGAAGTCTCCATCACTACAGAGGAATCAAGGGAGAAGTCAGTCCCTGGTAAGTGAGATGCTCCCCCTAAACACCAACACAGCAGTCGTGTACCTTTCAAGGGGTTCAGGGGCAAGATGGGCAAGGCATTTCTACTAACTCTTCTTAAGGATCACGGACAGTGCCCTATGCTACGAGGTAAGCGGTGACTGTTGTAGTTCTTACTGGTGATCCTTTCCTGTCACTGATTCTCGGCCTTCTTTGTATTTCATAGGACTGTTGTCAGTCCAATACAAAATGAGTCTTATTTTTAAAAACCTGAAATGTTTTACAGAGCCTAGCATTCTCATATAGGGTCCTTTCCATTCTCCCCACTTTCCCGAGAGGCCAAGAACACTTCACACCATGAACTAGGAGAGGGGGTAGAGCCCTTTCTGATGAAATACATCAACAAAGACAGAGCCTTAGCCTGCTTGCTCTCTGGACAGGATCTCGGACCACAAGGTCTTCAATCCTGGTATAAATGAAGGAAGTGAGGACAGTTCAACTGGCACTCTGATAACAAGAGTTCGGAAACACCTTCCGAAGAGACTATAGCAGTAGATGAGGGAAGGGAGTGCTACAGTGTGGCAGTACAGGGGGAACGATCGGCTACAGCAGTGAAAAGTGTGGTACCGATTGGTGTGCTCTCGGGGTTCTTGTACATGTAGCATAGATGACCTCTACGGTGGCCCTCCCACCTTCCCACCTGCATTAGGTGTTCTTTTTTTTTGTAATTTATGTTTATGTATTTATTTACTGTTTGAACTTATTTATTCTACGTATTTATGTTTTTGGCTGCACTGGGTCTCTCATTGCTGTGCACGGGCTTTCTCTAGTTGGCGGCTAGCGGGGGCTACTCTCGGTTGCGGTGTGCGGGCATCTCATCGCGGTGGCTTCTCTTGTTGCGGAGCATGGGCTGTAGGCACGTGGGCTTCGGTAGTTGAGGCTCACGGGCTCTAGAATGCAGGCTCCGTCGTCGTGGCACATGCGCTTAGTTGCTGCACGGCATGTGGGATCTTCGCAGACCAGGGCTCGAACCCGTGTCCCCTGCATTGGCAGGCGCCACCAGGGAAGCCCTAGGTGTTCTCATATAGAGTCTAAAAACAGAGAGCACTGAGAGAAGGTAGTGGTTATTAAAGGCTCAGGATCTAAATTCTACCTGTCTCTACACCCCTTCCCAGCTGTCGATTTGACCCCATTTTTGAATGCTGACCTCATTGTTCAACTTTTCTCTGCCGTCTGTATACTCACCTTGAAAACTTGTTTCTGTGATGCGTTGAGCAGACACAGGGTGGCAGACTGCAGAGGTGGAAGCTGGTGGTCGGATATTTGTGGGCTGAATCTCCTTCAGTCCCATTCCCATTTCTGGTTGCCCAGAGGCCCTACTTCCTGTGTGTGACGCCGAGCCGTAGGATTGCGGGCAGGAGCCAAGTTCTCCATACAGTAAAGACCCCAGTGTGCCTTGGTTACAGTAATATACCTGGCTTCCTTCCTGGCAGGGAAGTGACAGGCGGCTATGCCCCTGCTTTGTTCGTGGGCCTCCTGATCCAGCAGTTCCCTTGGCTCTGCCCCTGTCGTCAGCTGCCCCTAGGATAACTCTGAGCCCTAGCCACTTCTCTGGTAGATTTCCCTATTCCCCCACTACAGTCACACCTGAATAAGGCAACTCAGACCTTTCAGAGATGTGTCCTGAACCTCTTGTTTTCTGAAATACCTATCTGGTGGTTGTGAGACTTAAGGCCAGCGTCCCCGAGAGACTTTTTCTATTTCTCCTAGTAAACCTAGACTCATCTTCTGTCACCTTCAACTCTACTCCAATTGTGTTCTTTCAACCCAGACCTCTGACCCTGCTTTTTACTTCTGCCATTTCATCCTCGCTCCTGCTTCCTTTCCTAAATCCATACGTCTCTTTTGGCCTTCCTAGCCCTGGGCCAAGTTCCTTCCTCTTTGCTCAGTTTTTACCCCTTTCCTTCATTCTCCCATCCAACTTTCAGTCCTTCCTTTCTCACGCCCCAGTTAGCAGCATCTGAAAATTCGAAAGGTTTGTTACTCGTCTATTAATTGTATTCCATTTACTTACTCAGTTCTATACCTGTCTTACCTGTGTATGGAAGAACAGCTGGTAGCCAAGGTGGCACCAAGAATCCTAGCAGCTCTCACTTGACGTATCCGTAGTAGTCGGCAATTTCCATTTCGTTTTCCCTCTCGGTGAAAAATTGCAGCTTGCCCGAAGAGGTGTATCCGGCAGCATTCTCCCGTTGTTGTTGAGCCCGCCTCTTCATGGCCTCTCGCTCTGGCCTCTGCTCTTGTTCGATGGGCTTTGACATGACTGGCTCAGGCACGTTGGGTTCCCTCCATGGAACTCGTTGCTTGCTGAAGTCTTGGAGTAGAAAGTGGGTTTGGAGCTTGGGTGGGGACTGGCGCTTATTCACAGCAGGGGGAACAGGCTCCCGCTGGAGAGGAGCGCCAGATGAAGTTTTGGAGGGTGCAGGCCTAGGAGCAGCAGACTGAGGGACACGAGGCTGGGTATGGTTGGGCCAAGCCGGTTGGGTTGGGTTGGTCACAGTTGGCTGAGCTGGTTTGGCGGGGCCTGGCAAAGAGGCAGGAGCTGGCTGGGATGAATTGGCTGCAGCAGGTTGAGCTGAGTCAGTAGAACCAGGCTGGGCACGGTAAGCCCCAGCAGGCCGATGTGAGGCCAGAGACTGTGGCCTCCGAGGAGCGGGTCGAGCTTGAGGCTTGTCCCAGGCAGAAAAAGGCAGAGGTATCAACTTGACCTTCCCAGGAGGAGGCCGCTCATACTGGGCTGGAGACGGACACTCTGTTTCAGCACTGCTGTCTGGTTTCTGGGCTTGGACTTGCGTTTTCTCAGGACCCTTCCCCTCACGTGGGGTATGCCGCCATGGCTGGATAGCTGGGGGTGGCTGGGGGTCTTTGGGGTTGCTTGACTTTCCCAAGAGCCGACAGGAAGAGAGCCCAGTTTTCGTCTCATTCTTCTTCCCCAGCGCATGAAGAACCTTCACAGACTCCAGCATGCGCACGCCAAGGGAGGTTCGAGGCTTTTGAAAGCTCTGTTGGAGAAGCTCAGTTTGGTGTTCCTTTCGCTTCGTGTGGGGGATTGCTGGCTTCTCTTCTGCCTTGACTTTGTTCCCTGACTGCTTGTTCTCCTCAGCCTTGTTTCTCCCTCTGGTCCTTTTGGTCTTTTCCTGCCCGTGGCTCTTAGTTTTGCTGATCTTTCTGGATGCAGCTTTCTGAGGTTTGCCTTGAGAGTGCTTGGCCGTGTTCACAGGAGCCCTGTCACTGACTGCAGCGTGGCATGTAACCACTTCTCCCCCTAACAGGCACTCTGGATTCTTTGGCTGGATTTTGGCCTTGGGAGCGCCACTGATAGGCTCAGAGGCTTTCTGTTTGTTCTTCCTGGGTTGATCAGAGGGAACCTTTATGACACTTGGCTTTTCCTGCACCTGATTCACCTTAATGGCTCTGGTGTCTTTAGCTTTGATCACGTTGGGACCTTGGGATTGATCAAGATCTTTCAAAGGATTAAAGAGCTGGGGAAGGTGAATATCCTCCGCCAGTGTAGTAATGTCTGCAAGACCACTGCTAGGTTCAATCCCATTTTCAAGTGTCCCTAGGTCCTGACGACTCCGGCTGTTCTCTCCCAGATCAGCATTTTCAGAACCAGGCTGCTCCTCTTGGCTGAGGGGATCGGTGCAGGCCAGCGGCTGGTGAATATCAGGGATTCCTAAAGGGAGTAGTGGAGGATCTTGGTTCTCTGTTGGGATCTGGTAGGCATCCAGAGGCTTTGAAAGCTTGGTTTTGATATCATCCACGTGCTTACTCTCTATTTGTCCCTGGCTTGGAGCTGGAGGCAGGGCCAGGAGACGCCTGGCACTCTGGACTGGAGCTGTCACTGAAATGTCCCCAAGTTCAGATGGTGGGTTACTCTCAAGTATGTGGCTGTTTCTGCTACTGCAGGACTTGGGGAGTTCTTGACTTTGTGTCACACAAAACGTCTGGCTTGGAGGTTGCAATCCCAGGGAATTTTTCATCACCAGGGGGGAGGTCTCCATCCCTACAAAGGGATCAAGGGAGAAGTCAGTCCCTGGTAAGTGAGATGCTCCCCCTAAACACCAACACAGCAGTCGTGTACCTTTCAAGGGGTTCAGGGGCAAGATGGGCAAGGCATTTCTACTAACTCTTCTTAAGGATCATGGACAGTGCCCTATGCTACGGGGTAAGCGGTGACTGTTGTAATTCTTACTGGTGAGCCTTTCCTGTCGCTGATTCTCGGCTCGCTTTGTATTTCATAGGACTGTTATAAGTCCAATACAAAATGAGTCTTATTTTTAAAAACCTGAAATGTTTTACAAAGCCTAGCATTCTCATATAGGGTCCTTTCCATTCTCCCCACTTTCCCGAGAGGCCAAGAACACGTCACACCATGAACTAGGAGAGGGGGTAGAGCCCTTGCTGATGAAATACATCAACAAAGACAGAGTCTTAGCCTGCTTGCTCTCTGGACAGGATCTCGGACCACAAGGTCTTCAATCCTGGTATAAATGAAGGAAGTGAGGACAGTTCAACTGGCACTCACATAACAAGAGTTCTGAAACACCTTCCGAAGAGACTATAGCAGTAGATGAGGGAAGGGAGTGCTACAGTGTGGCAGTACAGGGGGAACGATCGGCTACAGCAGTGAAAAGTGTGGTACCGATTGGTGTGCTCTCGGCGTTCTTGTACATGTAGCATAGATGACCTCTACAGTGGCCCTCCCACCTTCCCACCTGCATTAGGTGTTCTTTTTTTTGTAATTTATGTTTATGTATTTATTTACTGTTTGAACTTATTTATTCTACGTATTTATTTTTTTGGCTGCACTGGGTCTCTCATTGCTGTGCACGGGCTTTCTCTAGTTGGCGGCTAGCGGGGGCTACTCTCGGTTGCGGTGTGCGGGCTTCTCATCGCGGTGGCTTCTCTTGTTGCGGAGCATGGGCTGTAGGCACGTGGGCTTCGGTAGTTGAGGCTCACGGGCTCTAGAATGCAGGCTCCGTCGTTGTGGCACATGCGCTTAGTTGCTGCACGGCATGTGGGATCTTCGCAGACCAGGGCTCGAACCCGTGTCCCCCGCATTGCATTGGCAGGCGGATTCTTAACCACGGCGCCACCAGGGAAGCCCTAGGTGTTCTCATAGAGAGTCTAAAAACAGAGGGCACTGAGCGAAGGTAGTGGTTATTAAAGGCTCAGGATCTAAATTCTACCTGCCTGTACACCCCTTCCCAGCTGTCGATTTGACCCCATTTTTGAGTGCCGACCTCATTCTTCAACTTTCTCTGGCGTTTGTTATACTCACCTTGAAAACTTGTTTCTGTGATGCGTTGAGCAGACACAGGGTGGCAGACTGCAGAGGTGGAAGCTGGTGGTCGGATATTTGTGGGCTGAATCTCCTTCAGTCCCATTCCCATTTCTGGTTGCCCAGAGGCCCGACTTCCTGTGTATGACGCCGAGCCGTAGGATTGCGGGCAGGAGCCAAGTTCTCCATACAGTAAAGACCCCAGTGTGCCTTGGTTATAGTAATATACCTGGCTTCCTTCCTGGCAGGGAAGTGGCAGGCGGCTCTGCCCCTGATTTGGAATCTGAGATGGTGTTCCCTGAGCAAGGCTGGCAGAAAGCGATGGATGTAGAGGGACCATGTTCTTGGCGTCTGAAGTTTTATCATACTGGGCTGCCAGAAACATGGAGGAGGCAGCTGTGTGGCGGTCAGTGAGTGCCAGAGTAAAGTCTCCGAGTGAAGAAGAATTCTTTTCAGTGCTTGCTGTGATGTCCCACTCAAGAACACCTGGATAGGAAGCAGCTGAAGTGGAGATCTGGCTGTGGTCAGTAACTCCAGATAACATAGTCGTGCTAGAATGTTGGTAAAGGTAGGCACTACCCATGAGTGTCTGGAAAGGGGTACCAGTAGCCGATGCCGAACTGACGGCAGGGGCAGAGACTCTGGAGAAGTTGCAGACACTTCGTGTTAGGGAAGTTGCATTGCTCACCACAGGAGGAGAATGCTGCAGAGAATTTAGAGTTCCAAGTAGAGATGGATGTTGGAAATTTTCTGTAAGAACAAGAGGGTCATGAAAAACTCAGGGAGGTTGAGAAATTCTCACTACGTTTGAGGAACGGCATCATCTGAAGGTTCTTGCTATCAGGACACCTCTACTATCACTACTTCCTGAGAAACCCAAAATCAGACAGTTAATGATGGCTGTAAGGACTGAGCAGTTTTCCACTCTTCTCTATTAACTGCCTGTGCTCCCATCTTGGGCACAGACGGGCAGAAGAGCCAAGTGGTGTGGTTCAGAGATTGTTCTCTAGGCTGGAAGCAACCTTCTCCCTGCCCTGTCTTTCCCTTCAGCCTGCACTCGTATTGACTTCTATGCTATTTCCTAGACTGGAAGCATTTTAGAACTAGGAGGCCCTTAGAGAACTTCGATGTTCTCAGTCTCATTTCGTGAGTAAGGAAACTGAGGCTCAGAGAGGTCGGGTTGACTTGTTCAAGTTCTCTCATTATGTTAGTATCATTACCAGGTTTCAGAACCTAAGTATCCTGACTTCCTTGCCAGGACTCCACTCTGAGCATGATACTGCCAGAAAGCAGGAGAAATAGAACTTATAATATAGGCATTTTTTTTGTCCATTAGAAAACAGTACGGCTGTTACCATGGTCGTCTTCAGTGTCTCCCTTTGCTTGTGCAGTTCCCACGCTATTACCTAGAGGTGACGTACAGCTCAGTCCAACTGGTGAATTGAAAGAGTCATTTTTGCCCTCTTCAAGCCTGGTTTCTCATCCTACCTCAAAATGATTACCCGAAAGTGGATTTCTTAAGTGCTTTTGGAAAGGGAAAAGTTATCTGATTACTTCAGATTCCTCACCTATAAAGTGGTTATAACACCACCACCAATAATAATAGCAGTAATAATTAATAGATGAATAAGCTGATCTATTGCGTATGATTTATATGGAGGAAGATACAATAAGTTCTAGAAAGACAAAGAAAAATCATGACAAGCATATTACGTTAACGAAAAAGAAATCCATAGATATTAATGAAAACTGAGGTATGTGGCAAGTATCGAAGCCTAATGAATTTACTAACAAATGGCATTCTGTACTATCCATGCAATATTATGAAAGTGAATTTTGCCCACTCTATTTTAGTGAATACTATTAACCAGAAGACACGATGGAGGTGATAGAGGTGAATGAATTCCTAGCCAATGCATACAGACAGAGAAGGTATGTCAGTAAAAAATGCATAACAAGCAACAGAATGCAATA
Source organism: Balaenoptera borealis (assembly GCF_965194805.1). Classification (NCBI taxonomy): domain Eukaryota; kingdom Metazoa; phylum Chordata; class Mammalia; order Artiodactyla; family Balaenopteridae; genus Balaenoptera; species Balaenoptera borealis. Next base: position 7,907 of record NW_028122340.1, on the reverse strand, counting down.
AATGTGCATGTATAGGTAGCCACAACACATATAGACAAGTATTTCAATGAAAACCGGTACGAAGCAGACAGCAAAATAATAAGTGTAAAAGAGTTTCATTATTGTGCTCCTTCATATTTTTACCCAGCAAGTAAGAGGTATTAAGCCTAGGAGAAATATATATTTCAATGAATATAGCTTATATAATAAGCAGAAAGGAAGCTTAAAATGTATCAGGAAGGTTTTTGGATTTATCCTAGAACTTAGATTAGAATCATCTTCAGCATCCAAGAAGATGGCATCCCAAAACCTCAAAAAACCATCATGCCTAGAATCCAATTAAAAAAGATTTTCAAATGTAAGAAAATCCACAGGACTCCACAATATGGTTTTCGATAAACGTGGATGTTTGTTTGTTTTGTTTCTTTGGCCGCGCCGCGTGGCCCTGGCCGTGAAAGCACCGAGTCCTAAGCACTGGACCGCCAGGGAATTCCCTAAGTGGGGGGAATTAGAGATGTGGGGCTTGACTTTTTCTTCTTCTTCTTCTTCTTCTTCGGTAGCTAAGATCTACAAGCGAACGATGGCTGTTGATCAATGTGCTCTCTGTGTTAGGAAGGAAATAACTGTAAAAATGAAAAGCAGCCTTGCCTTAGAACCTACATATCACACCAAGGAAAATAGTCCTTCTGATTCAATTTAGAAGATATCACTTAAAATGTTGAATTGGTGAAATGTCTACCTAGTTTAAAAATTAGAAAGAATAAAACACTGAAAAGCAGCCCCCTAGATAACCACTGTGGTTGCTTGTTTATAGGAGGCATCATTTCTAAAACGTATTTCTAAAATGTTTATATTCAAAACTGTCAAGTGGCCAACTGTATTCAGAGAGGCAATAAAAGAAAGAAAACGGAGTATGACTTTTCTGATAAGCTGCCTTTCCTGGTGATCCCCTGTTCTGGCCTTACTTTCCTTCTTAGTCTGTTAATGTAAGGGTTTGCTACCATCAACTTGGTTTTGCCCTGCTCTGAGCAGGTTTCCCTCTGTGCTGTTTCTGCTTTAATTGAAAATCTTTGGTTCCCATCAGCATTCCATTGCAAACTCCGTTTTTCTTGAGAGCTCCTCTATGCTTTCCCTCTTCATTCTTACATTTTCTCCCATCTCTTGGTGCCTGTTGGCCTGTGCTAATGAAAACCATCCTAAACTTCCTTACGCTCGACTCTGTGCCTCCCTGTAGAGCCCAGTACTCTCCATCCTCTCTCCCTATTCTCTCTTTTCAACTAGTCGAAATCCTAGTGGAGGGAGACCATTAGAGATGAAACATCTTGGTATATATTGCTAGTTTTCTATGTCCCCTGACTTTTCTATGTTTCTGTTGAAACACTCTTGAGAAGTGTCTGATTTCGTTTTCTACATGGGTACCCTTTAAGGCTCAATACTGGAAAAGAAGGGGATCAGAGTGATCAACCCAACGTGGTATCCTAACGTAACAGTTAAGGAAAGCAACAGGCTTTGTGAGACAGCCAGTGATTTGTCCAAAGTCACACAGATAGTAAACGTCAAAGTCAAAACTGAAATTAGGTCTCCAGACGTGTAGTTCAATACTTTCCCTCATTATTCCATGCTATTTTGAATCTCCTACTCAATTTAGGGGCAAAAGAAATCGAACGCAAAACTTTCCAAAGTTTCTTTTCTTACCTGACATGGTCAGAGAAGAGGAAGCATCCACTGCAGGTACCAGGGATGAGGAGACAACACTAGAGGATGTCCGAGTGGCTGCAGCTGAACGGCGCACGTGTCCAGTACAGAGGTCACTGGTTACTGGTCCAAACAGCTCCACGGAAACCCCAAGACTCTACCAAGTGGTAGTAGGTTTGGTAGGAGAGTGATGTCACAAAGCAGGCAGTTGAAAGGTATGAGAGAGCCAATAGGGAGGTCCGATCCCCAACAGGAAGGCGGGCTTGGGTGAAGAGAGTGTAGGAGAGCTAAAACAACACCTGAGTTTCTGAGCTCTGGGGAGGAAATCCTAGAAGACAGATTTACCTCCCCCAGGCTCTTCCATTAGGGAAATCATTGCCACATTTCTTACAGACGTTCATTAATACACTGAACTAAGAGTTACTTATATTCTACAGAGTATTCTATTTTATGTATCATATACTTAGAGCTATATAGATCTTCTTTAATTAATAATCCTTAGGAAGGAAAGAGCCATCTAGTTTGAACTATTACAGTTGTTCTGAAATCATATGTGTCTAATGAGTGAACTGATAGCAGCTTTTAAGGAGCCAAAGTAGGGATTAAGAAGCTCTTTTTGTAACTTGGTTCAAGAGTAGGGTGAAGTTTGTTGAGTGTACCTTGTGGAGAATGTTGTGGTCCAAGGCTCTTCTCTTTTAGTTTCTTCTCCTTGACTCCTACCTTCCTTGGGCTGGGCTAGGCTGGGGGCCAGGTTGGACTTGCGACTTAACATTTCTCTTCCGCTTTCTCTTTTTTTTTTTTCTTCCATTATGGGCATTGCTTCGAGGACAAGCCTTGATCTTGCATTGGACGTTACTTCCTGTCACCTTCCAGCAGCAGGAGTCTTCTTTTCAGTGCTTGATGCTTCACGAAATAGACTCTGCCCGTTGGCAGCAAATACCAGAGAGCTAGGAGACAGAGCTGGTTGCAGACCTTTCCTCTTCCAGCCTTTGGTTGCAATTGTTTGGCCCATAATTTGCTAGCTCTAGTTCCTTGGGCCACACAGGTATCCTGCCATCTCCAGCTCTTGTTATATGTGAGAGACATTCTGAACACTGTCCCTTTTTCTTTGCACAGAAGTATATACAGTGTGGCAGTTACTGTAATCTCCTCCGCCTTGCAAACAGCCACTCTAGAATCTTGGACCTCTAGGACTCTCTGTCTTGCATGCTTGGGGGCAAGGCCAAGCAAAATGAAGAGGAGAATAATTAGAGAAAGAGGAGGACGTTGGTGGAGAATTGGGAGCAGGTAAGGTGAAAGGGCACAGGAGAAAAGAGATGCATGTAGACTTTTTGGTTTCTGTGGGAAACAGGTTGACACACTTGGGCCTCATTTGGTATTAACAGAACAGAGAGTTAAAGATCTAAGTAGCTAGATAGTGTGCAGCAACTGCCATGAAGTCTGTACACTGAAGAGAACAGTCTCACATCTAGTTTTCATTTTGTTTTATGTCATAGTACCTTATTTATAGCATTCACTGGTGTGTTTGTAGAATACAGATGTTTTCAAATGCTCTGGTTTTGTCTACATGGTTATCTCCTTGTCCTGTTTGTAAGGAATCCAACATTGTAAGACATATTGCATGTTTTTCTCTTGACGATTGTTGACCTTGAAGCGTCATGAACTAACTTGAGCTGTTGGATTCTGTGGAGAAACGTTCAAAAGGGTCTGTGAAAAAGGCACTGTGGTGAGTCGCATTATGCACCCGAGCGTAAGGAGCAAGATATCTGCCACCAGCCCAGCTTGGCCTGGATTGCCTCTGTTTTAGTTCCCCTGGTTAGTGCTTTTCTCCCTAACCACTCTTGTGACTGTGATAATGTGAGTAAGGGCGGAGTTGCTAATGATCTATGTGTGAGGTAAGCTGGTTTGAGGGAGGAAATCTATGGACCTAGTCATTTTCCTTGGTGGTAAGCTTTCAGGGGTGCAGAGATGGATCTTCCTGGGGCCTTTTCTGGTCCCAGGAAGATATCGCATAGATGGGACCTCCCAAGACACACATTGAATCTTTAGGCCTGTTTTTCCTATTATGAGGTACGAACGAGTTTCTTCACTGATGGGGATGATGCTTATCTGAGAAGAAATTGTGAAAGGTGGTGTAGTGTAGAGGTGTGGCTTAAGCTTTTAAGTTTTCCTCCAGGTTTTTCCCCTAAGCTTCCTACTTCGGACGGCCTACTTACATGATACTAGTAGGTGATGTCCGGCTAACAACTTCCTAAATATACCTGCAAGCCAGATCAGTGTCTCTTTTCTCTGTATTCCCATGGAAATCAAGAGTCCCGCCGAATTTTCCATCGAAACAGTTGATTTGTGTTGTCTCTAGGAATTCTAAAGGGCGTACCGTTGCTTCCTAACCGGTGTCATTTGGGAGATCCGCCTCTGTACGTTCAAATGATTAATTTTGAGACTTTGCTCATGTGTGCAGTAAACCCTTGAATTCCCTAAGACCTTCCTTTCCTCCATCTCCTACCCCATTAAGCCCGCTTCAGTTCATCTCCTGAATTTCTTTGGAATCTGTCAGCCAGCTCTTCCTCAACTTCCTAATACTGAACTTGCCTGTCTGTTGCGATTAGGTCCTAACTGGTGTCCATATATCTTGTTTCCTTCCAATCCACTCTTCACACAAGAAACCTTCAAAGCAAGTTGGAACGTTGCTCATAAACATCGCTCACAAACATTGTTTTGAGAATAGAAAACACACTGTTGGCCTTTAAGACTCTGCGTGGTCTAGAATCCTCTCTGCTTCTCTAGCCCCATCTTGTGCCACTTTTGCCCTCACTTTCTATGCTTCAGATACACTGAATTAACCTTAGTTCTCACTCATCTGACAGAAGTCAGTTCAGATACTATTTTTCACTGTGATTCCTAGCATTAAGGAATTTGATTATCAGGTTTTTTATGAGGACTATTTCATCAGGGGTACAGAAGTTCTGGCCATCTCTGGTTTTGGATATCCCTTATTTGTTGAGACCTTTGCGTTGTTTGGTTGCCTTTTGTCTGTTTTCCAGATGGGAAAACAGGAACAAGGGAAGTATAGGTTATTACTAGGTGGGGTTGAACAAGTGGAGCAGCAAACTGCAAAGCAGAAAGAAGAGGGACGTACTATAGAGGGATATGACTTCCATTCTCAAGGCGCCTGCATCCTGTGCAGGGAGACAGCCTAACATAAAATGTGCCTAACAACAAATATATTGACTTCTTACTAAAAATCTCCAGTTCATAGAACCGAGGGGTTTGTACCTTCTCCTTTAAAAGTGATAGTCCTGGGACTTCCCCGGTGGTCCCGTGGTGAAGACTCTGCGCTTCCAATGCAGCAGGCGTGGGTTCAATCCCTGGTTGGGGAGCTAAGATCCCACATGCTGCGCAGCCAAAGAAATTTTTGTCGAACGTTATACTCCTGTATTGTTGGCTTTAGTGGTTTAGATTTTGTTGTACTGTTAAGAAGATTTCAGTTTATTTACCGGGAACAAACAACACATAATGTAAAAATAGTTTCCCAGAAACGATTTCCATCATTCTCTTCTTCCCTTTCTCCCGCAGACTGGTGTTTCACCTTGACAAGTTCTCTGTCATTCCATAGGAAAGCTGTCTGGCTTGGAGGTTGCAATCCCAGGGAATTTTTCATCAGCGGGGAAGTCTCCATCACTACAGAGGAATCAAGGGAGAAGTCAGTCCCTGGTAAGTGAGATGCTCCCCCTAAACACCAACACAGCAGTCGTGTACCTTTCAAGGGGTTCAGGGGCAAGATGGGCAAGGCATTTCTACTAACTCTTCTTAAGGATCACGGACAGTGCCCTATGCTACGAGGTAAGCGGTGACTGCTGTAGTTCTTACTGGTGATCCTTTCCTGTCACTGATTCTCGGCCTTCTTTGTATTTCATAGGACTGTTGTCAGTCCAATACAAAATGAGTCTTATTTTTAAAAACCTGAAATGTTTTACAGAGCCTAGCATTCTCATATAGGGTCCTTTCCATTCTCCCCACTTTCCCGAGAGGCCAAGAACACTTCACACCATGAACTAGGAGAGGGGGTAGAGCCCTTTCTGATGAAATACATCAACAAAGACAGAGCCTTAGCCTGCTTGCTCTCTGGACAGGATCTCGGACCACAAGGTCTTCAATCCTGGTATAAATGAAGGAAGTGAGGACAGTTCAACTGGCACTCTGATAACAAGAGTTCGGAAACACCTTCCAAAGAGACTATAGCAGTAGATGAGGGAAGGGAGTGCTACAGTGTGGCAGTACAGGGGGAATGATCGGCTACAGCAGTGAAAAGTGTGGTACCGATTGGTGTGCTCTCGGGGTTCTTGTACATGTAGCATAGATGACCTCTACAGTGGCCCTCCCACCTTCCCACCTGCATTAGGTGTTCTTTTTTTTTGTAATTTATGTTTATGTATTTATTTACTGTTTGAACTTATTTATTCTACGTATTTATTTTTTTGGCTGCACTGGGTCTCTCATTGCTGTGCACGGGCTTTCTCTAGTTGGCGGCTAGCGGGGGCTACTCTCGGTTGCGGTGTGCGGGCATCTCATCGCGGTGGCTTCTCTTGTTGCGGAGCATGGGCTGTAGGCACGTGGGCTTCGGTAGTTGAGGCTCACGGGCTCTAGAATGCAGGCTCCGTCGTTGTGGCACATGCGCTTAGTTGCTGCACGGCATGTGGGATCTTCGCAGACCAGGGCTCGAACCCGTGTCCCCTGCATTGGCAGGCGCCACCAGGGAAGCCCTAGGTGTTCTCATATAGAGTCTAAAAACAGAGAGCACTGAGAGAAGGTAGTGGTTATTAAAGGCTCAGGATCTAAATTCTACCTGTCTCTACACCCCTTCCCAGCTGTCGATTTGACCCCATTTTTGAATGCTGACCTCATTGTTCAACTTTTCTCTGCCGTCTGTATACTCACCTTGAAAACTTGTTTCTGTGATGCGTTGAGCAGACACAGGGTGGCAGATTGCAGAGGTGGAAGCTGGTGGTCGGATATTTGTGGGCTGAATCTCCTTCAGTCCCATTCCCATTTCTGGTTGCCCAGAGGCCCTACTTCCTGTGTGTGACGCCGAGCCGTAGGATTGCGGGCAGGAGCCAAGTTCTCCATACAGTAAAGACCCCAGTGTGCCTTGGTTATAGTAATATACCTGGCTTCCTTCCTGGCAGGGAAGTGACAGGCGGCTATGCCCCTGCTTTGTTCGTGGGCCTCCTGATCCAGCAGTTCCCTTGGCTCTGCCCCTGTCGTCAGCTGCCCCTAGGATAACTCTGAGCCCTAGCCACTTCTCTGGTAGATTTCCCTATTCCCCCACTACAGTCACACCTGAATAAGGCAACTCAGACCTTTCAGAGATGTGTCCTGAACCTCTTGTTTTCTGAAATACCTATCTGGTGGTTGTGAGACTTAAGGCCAGCGTCCCCGAGAGACTTTTTCTATTTCTCCTAGTAAACCTAGACTCATCTTCTGTCACCTTCAACTCTACTCCAATTGTGTTCTTTCAACCCAGACCTCTGACCCTGCTTTTTACTTCTGCCATTTCATCCTCGCTCCTGCTTCCTTTCCTAAATCCATACGTCTCTTTTGGCCTTCCTAGCCCTGGGCCAAGTTCCTTCCTCTTTGCTCAGTTTTTACCCCTTTCCTTCATTCTCCCATCCAACTTTCAGTCCTTCCTTTCTCACGCCCCAGTTAGCAGCATCTGAAAATTCGAAAGGTTTGTTACTCGTCTATTAATTGTATTCCATTTACTTATTCAGTTCTATACCTGTCTTACCTGTGTATGGAAGAACAGCTGGTAGCCAAGGTGGCACCAAGAATCCTAGCAGCTCTCACTTGACGTATCCGTAGTAGTCGGCAATTTCCATTTCGTTTTCCCTCTCGGTGAAAAATTGCAGCTTGCCCGAAGAGGTGTATCTGGCAGCATTCTCCCGTTGTTGTTGAGCCCGCCTCTTCATGGCCTCTCGCTCTGGCCTCTGCTCTTGTTCGATGGGCTTTGACATGACTGGCTCAGGCACGTTGGGTTCCCTCCATGGAACTCGTTGCTTGCTGAAGTCTTGGAGTAGAAATTGGGTTTGGAGCTTGGGTGGGGACTGGCGCTTATTCACAGCAGGGGGAACAGGCTCCCGCTGGAGAGGAGCGCCAGATGAAGTTTTGGAGGGTGCAGGCCTAGGAGCAGCAGACTGAGGGACACGAGGCTGGGTATGGTTGGGCCAAGCCGG
>NW_028122341.1:0-72411 GCF_965194805.1 Balaenoptera borealis | reverse complement strand
TTATACTCACGGCAGGCATGGCTGTGAGAGGGAAAAAGAGGTTTCACGAAGAAACAGGGTATCCCAGTTTCTCGGTCAGAGCTCATCCTGTCCTGTTCTATAGCTAAAGGGAATCTCAAAGTGAGGCCTAACTTCGAAGGAGGGCCCTGATATGCCATGCAGCAGGGTAGGAGTGCGCAGCTTCCACGAGGCCTTAGTCGCACTTCTGCATTAGTTTCACGGTACTAATCTTCTCAGGACTCCTGCTCCCTTGCGTCTGCACCCGTTTCCGTACAAAGACACTGAGTAACCCCCAGGCTCCCCTGAGTTGAAGATCAACATTCAGACACGTAGGCCCTTCGGAGTCCCCGTGTCTGTGCCGAGTGAAGGGCAGCATGATGCACGCTCCCTCGGGGGAGCTCGATTTCCTCAGCTCACCAACAGCCTCAGGAACACGGTTGTAGTAGGTGCAGCATGCCATGCCAGTCTGCCTGCTTACAGTAGTCCGAGCTGTACTGAGGGAAACTCTTTGCTTACAGTTCCTTCTACCAGCTCCTAGCTGAAGTCAACCAACCTCTAGGAGAGAGTCGGCTTGTGGTCCAAGTGCAACTAGAGCACACTTTCTGGTGTAACGCCGCAGGCTTTTGGAAGATGCCCAGGAGCCCAGGACACCTAGGGAATTCTTTCATTTAGGCAGTTCGCTACACGCAGAACACCCTGCATAGAAAAGTTGATTCTCCAAGGACCCAGTGAGGAGCTAGGTCTCTTTTGACCTGCTAGAAACCACAGATGCTTCTTCTGCGTGTCAGCCTGGAAATGGCGGCCTTAGGAGACAAGCCTTGTTTTCCCGTCTTGAAAGCTCCATTCATGCGGCCTTGAAGCTACCTGAAAAACACTGTGGTTGTCGGACTTGTCCTCACTCCAGGCATGGCTCTGGAAGAAAATGAGTTTTCTCGAAAGAAAGAGGGTGCTTCCAGGCCCTGGTGGGGAGCATATCCTGCCCTGCACTAGAGCTAAGGGGAATCTCAACGTGCGCCCTACCCTCGACCTAAGGCTCTGATTTGCCCTCCAGAAGGGTAGTTGTGCAGCATTTTCCTTGAGGCCTTAGTCGCAGTCCTGCATTAGTTTAAAGGTACTACTCCTTCTCAGGACTCCAGGCCCACTCGTGTCAGTACCCATTTGCGTACAAGAACTCTGAGTACCCCAGGACTCCCCTGGGCTTGCTGGGCCACACTCAGACCCGTAGGCCCTTCAGTGTGCCCCTTTTTAGGCCGAGTGAAAGATAACAAACTGCACTCTTTCTTGGGAAAGCTAGATTTCCTCAGCTCACCATCAGCCTCAGGAACACGGTTCTAGCAAGGCCAGCAAACCATGGAAGTCTGCCTCATCAGCCGATTCTGAGCTGTACTGAGTAAAACTCTCTGCTTTGAAGTCCTTCGAGGACCTCGTACCTGAAGTCACCGTATCTCAAGGAGAAAGACGGCTTGCATTCCAACTTCCACTAAAGCACAGTGTTCTGTGTAACACTTCAGGCTTTGGGACATGCACAGGGCTCTTAGAGACCTAGGGCAGTCTATTGTCTAGGCACTTCACTCCACGTACAACACCCTGTGCAGAAAAATTGATTCTGGGCAGAGCCAAGTAGGTAGCCAGGTCTCTTTGGACCTCTTAGAAACCACAGCTACTTATGCTGTGTGTCAATCTGGAAACAGGACCTGATGGGGCGAGCCTTGCTGTCCCATCATGAAAGCTCCTTTTATGCGCCTAGAAGCTAGCTGAAAAACACTGTTGGTGTCGGGCTTATACTCACGACAGGCATGGCTGTGAGAGGGAAAAAGAGGTTTCACGAAGAAACACGTATTCCAGTTTCTGATTCAGAGCTCATCCTGTCCTGTTCTCTAGCTAAAGGGAAACTCAAAGTGAGGCCTAGCTTCGAAGGAGGGCCCTGATACGCCATGCAGTGGAGTAGGCGTGCAGCAGCTTCCAGGAGGCCTTAGTCGCTCTTCTGCTTTAGTTGAACGCTAGTAAGCTTTTCAGGACTCGTAGAGCCCTCGCGGCAGCACTCGTTTCCGTACAGCGACCCTGAGTACCCCGAGGCTCCCCTGGGATTGCTGGGTCACACTCAGACCCGTAGGCCATTCAGGGTGGCCCTACGTAGGTCGAGTGAAGAGTCACACGCTGCACTCTTCCTTGGGCGAGCTAGATATCCCCAGTTCACCAACGGCTTCATGAACACGGTCCTAGCAAGTCCAGCATACCATGAAATTCGTCCTCGTTGCCCTACTCTGAGCGGTACTGAGAAAAACTCTCTGCTTACAAGTCCTTCTAGGACCTCATACCTGAAGTCACCGTATCTCCAGGAGAAAGGCAGCTTGCATTGCAACTTCCACTACAGCACAGTTTTGTGTGGAACACTTCAGGCTTTGGGGAGAGGCACAGGACCCTAGGAGTCCTAGGGCAGTCTTTCATCTAAGCAGTTCGCTACACGCAGAGCACCCTGTGTAGAAAAGTTGAATGAGGGAAGAGCCAGGGAGGTAGCTAGGTCTCTTTGGACCTGCCAGAAGCCAGAGACACTTACGCTGCGTGTCAACCTGGAGATGGTGCCTGATGGGACTGGCCTTGTTTTCCCACCTTGAAAGCTCCTCTTCTGCGCCTTGAAGCTCCCTTAAAAACACTGTGGTTGTCAGCCTTATATTCATTGCAGGCATGGCTGTGTGAGGGAAAAAGAGGATACACGAAGAGACAGGGTATTTCAGTTTCTGATTCAGAGCTCATCCTGTCCTGTTTTATAGCTAAAGGGAAACTCAAAGTGAGCCCTCGCTTCGAAGGAGGGCCCTGATATGCCATGTAGCGGAGTAGGCGTGCAAAGGCTTCCATGAGGCCTTAGTCGCTCTCTTGCTTTAGTTGAACGCTAGTAAGGTATTCAGGACTCCTCGACCCCTCGCGGCAGCACTCGTTTCCGTACAAGGACACTGAGTACTCCAAGGCTACCCTGGGCTTGCTGGGCCACAGTCAGACCCGTAGGCCTGTCAGGGTGCCCATGGGTAGGCGGAGTAAAGGGTAACACACTGCACGCTTCATTCGGGGAGCTAGGTATCCCCAGCTACAGAAAGGTTTCATCAACACGGTTCTAGAAAATCCAGCATAACATGGAAATCGTCCTCGTTACCCTAGTCTCAGCTGTACTGAGAAAAACTCTCTGCTTACAAGTCCTTCTAGGACCTCATAACAAGTCACCGTATCTCAAGATTAAAGGCAGATTGCATTGCAACTTCCACTACAACACTGTTTTCTGTGGAACAATTCAGGCTTTTGGGAGAGGCACAGGACCCTAGGAGACCTAGGGCACTCTTTCGTCTAGGCAGTTCACTACACGCAGAGCACCCTGTGTAGAAAAGTTGAATGAGGGAAGAGCCAGGGAGGTAGCTAGGTCTCTTTTGACCTGCCAGAAGCCAGAGACACTTACGCTGCGTGTCAACCTGGAGATGGTGCCTGATGGGACTGGCCTTGTTTTCCCACCTTGAAAGCTCCTCTTCTGCGCCTTGAAGCTCCCTTAAAAACCCTGTTGTTGTCAGGCTTATACTCATTGCAGGCATGACTGTTAGAGGAAAAAGAGGTTACACGAAGAGACAGGGTATTTTAGTTTCCGAGTCAGAGCTCATCCTGTCCTGTTTCATAGCTAAAGGGAAACTCAAAGGGAGCTCTCACTTCGAAGGTGGGCCCTGATATGCCAAGTAGCGGGGTAGGCGTGCAACAGTTTCCATGAGGCCTTAGAAGTTCTCCTGCGTTAGATGAACGCTAGTAAGGTTTTCAGGACTCCTAAATGCCTCGCGGCAGCACTCGTTTCCATACAAAGACACTGAGTACTCCAAGGCTTCCCTGGGCTTGCTGGGCCACAGTCAGACCCGTAGGCCCGTCAGGATGCCCCTGGGTAGGCCGAGTGAAGGGTAACACGCTGCACGCTTTACTCGGGGAGCTAGATATCCCCAACTACCGAAAGGTTTCATGAACACGGTTCTAGAAAGTCAGGCATGCCGTGGAAGTCGTCCTCGTTGCCCTAGTCTGAGCTGTACTGAGAAAAACTCTCTGCTTACAAGTCCTTCTAGGACCTCATAGCTTAAGTCACCGTATCTCAAGGAGAAAGGCAGCTTGCATTGCAACTTCCACTACAGCACAGTTTTCTGTGGAACACTTCAGGCTTTTGGGAGAGGCACCGGACCCTCAGAGACCTAGGGCCCTCTTTCGTCTAGGCAGTTCACTACACGCAGAACACCCTGTGTAGAAAAGTTGAATCAGGGAAGAGCCAGGGAGGTAGCTAGGTCTCTTTTGACCTGCCAGTACCCTGAGACACTTACTCTGAGTGTCATCCTGGAGATGGTGCCTGATGGGACGGGCCTTGTTTTCCCACCTTGAAAGCTCCTCTTCTGCGCCTTGAAGATCCCTTAAAAACACTGTGGTTGTCAGCCTTATACTCACGGCAGGCATGGCTGTGAGAGGGAAAAAGAGGTTTCACGAAGAAACAGGGTATCCCAGTTTCTCGGTCAGAGCTCATCCTGTCCTGTTCTATAGCTAAAGGGAATCTCAAAGTGAGGCCTAACTTCGAAGGAGGGCCCTGATATGCCATGCAGCAGGGTAGGAGTGCGCAGCTTCCACGAGGCCTTAGTCGCACTTCTGCATTAGTTTCACGGTACTAATCTTCTCAGGACTCCTGCTCCCTTGCGTCTGCACCCGTTTCCGTACAAAGACACTGAGTAACCCCCAGGCTCCCCTGAGTTGAAGATCAACATTCAGACACGTAGGCCCTTCGGAGTCCCCGTGTCTGTGCCGAGTGAAGGGCAGCATGATGCACGCTCCCTCGGGGGAGCTCGATTTCCTCAGCTCACCAACAGCCTCAGGAACACGGTTGTAGTAGGTGCAGCATGCCATGCCAGTCTGCCTGCTTACAGTAGTCCGAGCTGTACTGAGGGAAACTCTTTGCTTACAGTTCCTTCTACCAGCTCCTAGCTGAAGTCAACCAACCTCTAGGAGAGAGTCGGCTTGTGGTCCAAGTGCAACTAGAGCACACTTTCTGGTGTAACGCCGCAGGCTTTTGGAAGATGCCCAGGAGCCCAGGACACCTAGGGAATTCTTTCATTTAGGCAGTTCGCTACACGCAGAACACCCTGCATAGAAAAGTTGATTCTCCAAGGACCCAGTGAGGAGCTAGGTCTCTTTTGACCTGCTAGAAACCACAGATGCTTCTTCTGCGTGTCAGCCTGGAAATGGCGGCCTTAGGAGACAAGCCTTGTTTTCCCGTCTTGAAAGCTCCATTCATGCGGCCTTGAAGCTACCTGAAAAACACTGTGGTTGTCGGACTTGTCCTCACTCCAGGCATGGCTCTGGAAGAAAATGAGTTTTCTCGAAAGAAAGAGGGTGCTTCCAGGCCCTGGTGGGGAGCATATCCTGCCCTGCACTAGAGCTAAGGGGAATCTCAACGTGCGCCCTACCCTCGACCTAAGGCTCTGATTTGCCCTCCAGAAGGGTAGTTGTGCAGCATTTTCCTTGAGGCCTTAGTCGCAGTCCTGCATTAGTTTAAAGGTACTACTCCTTCTCAGGACTCCAGGCCCACTCGTGTCAGTACCCATTTGCGTACAAGAACTCTGAGTACCCCAGGACTCCCCTGGGCTTGCTGGGCCACACTCAGACCCGTAGGCCCTTCAGTGTGCCCCTTTTTAGGCCGAGTGAAAGATAACAAACTGCACTCTTTCTTGGGAAAGCTAGATTTCCTCAGCTCACCATCAGCCTCAGGAACACGGTTCTAGCAAGGCCAGCAAACCATGGAAGTCTGCCTCATCAGCCGATTCTGAGCTGTACTGAGTAAAACTCTCTGCTTTGAAGTCCTTCGAGGACCTCGTACCTGAAGTCACCGTATCTCAAGGAGAAAGACGGCTTGCATTCCAACTTCCACTAAAGCACAGTGTTCTGTGTAACACTTCAGGCTTTGGGACATGCACAGGGCTCTTAGAGACCTAGGGCAGTCTATTGTCTAGGCACTTCACTCCACGTACAACACCCTGTGCAGAAAAATTGATTCTGGGCAGAGCCAAGTAGGTAGCCAGGTCTCTTTGGACCTCTTAGAAACCACAGCTACTTATGCTGTGTGTCAATCTGGAAACAGGACCTGATGGGGCGAGCCTTGCTGTCCCATCATGAAAGCTCCTTTTATGCGCCTAGAAGCTAGCTGAAAAACACTGTTGGTGTCGGGCTTATACTCACGACAGGCATGGCTGTGAGAGGGAAAAAGAGGTTTCACGAAGAAACACGTATTCCAGTTTCTGATTCAGAGCTCATCCTGTCCTGTTCTCTAGCTAAAGGGAAACTCAAAGTGAGGCCTAGCTTCGAAGGAGGGCCCTGATACGCCATGCAGTGGAGTAGGCGTGCAGCAGCTTCCAGGAGGCCTTAGTCGCTCTTCTGCTTTAGTTGAACGCTAGTAAGCTTTTCAGGACTCGTAGAGCCCTCGCGGCAGCACTCGTTTCCGTACAGCGACCCTGAGTACCCCGAGGCTCCCCTGGGATTGCTGGGTCACACTCAGACCCGTAGGCCATTCAGGGTGGCCCTACGTAGGTCGAGTGAAGAGTCACACGCTGCACTCTTCCTTGGGCGAGCTAGATATCCCCAGTTCACCAACGGCTTCATGAACACGGTCCTAGCAAGTCCAGCATACCATGAAATTCGTCCTCGTTGCCCTACTCTGAGCGGTACTGAGAAAAACTCTCTGCTTACAAGTCCTTCTAGGACCTCATACCTGAAGTCACCGTATCTCCAGGAGAAAGGCAGCTTGCATTGCAACTTCCACTACAGCACAGTTTTGTGTGGAACACTTCAGGCTTTTGGGAGAGGCACAGGACCCTAGGAGTCCTAGGGCAGTCTTTCATCTAAGCAGTTCGCTACACGCAGAGCACCCTGTGTAGAAAAGTTGAATGAGGGAAGAGCCAGGGAGGTAGCTAGGTCTCTTTGGACCTGCCAGAAGCCAGAGACACTTACGCTGCGTGTCAACCTGGAGATGGTGCCTGATGGGACTGGCCTTGTTTTCCCACCTTGAAAGCTCCTCTTCTGCGCCTTGAAGCTCCCTTAAAAACACTGTGGTTGTCAGCCTTATATTCATTGCAGGCATGGCTGTGTGAGGGAAAAAGAGGATACACGAAGAGACAGGGTATTTCAGTTTCTGATTCAGAGCTCATCCTGTCCTGTTTTATAGCTAAAGGGAAACTCAAAGTGAGCCCTCGCTTCGAAGGAGGGCCCTGATATGCCATGTAGCGGAGTAGGCGTGCAAAGGCTTCCATGAGGCCTTAGTCGCTCTCTTGCTTTAGTTGAACGCTAGTAAGGTATTCAGGACTCCTCGACCCCTCGCGGCAGCACTCGTTTCCGTACAAGGACACTGAGTACTCCAAGGCTACCCTGGGCTTGCTGGGCCACAGTCAGACCCGTAGGCCTGTCAGGGTGCCCATGGGTAGGCGGAGTAAAGGGTAACACACTGCACGCTTCATTCGGGGAGCTAGGTATCCCCAGCTACAGAAAGGTTTCATCAACACGGTTCTAGAAAATCCAGCATAACATGGAAATCGTCCTCGTTACCCTAGTCTCAGCTGTACTGAGAAAAACTCTCTGCTTACAAGTCCTTCTAGGACCTCATAACAAGTCACCGTATCTCAAGATTAAAGGCAGATTGCATTGCAACTTCCACTACAACACTGTTTTCTGTGGAACAATTCAGGCTTTTGGGAGAGGCACAGGACCCTAGGAGACCTAGGGCACTCTTTCGTCTAGGCAGTTCACTACACGCAGAGCACCCTGTGTAGAAAAGTTGAATGAGGGAAGAGCCAGGGAGGTAGCTAGGTCTCTTTTGACCTGCCAGAAGCCAGAGACACTTACGCTGCGTGTCAACCTGGAGATGGTGCCTGATGGGACTGGCCTTGTTTTCCCACCTTGAAAGCTCCTCTTCTGCGCCTTGAAGCTCCCTTAAAAACCCTGTTGTTGTCAGGCTTATACTCATTGCAGGCATGACTGTTAGAGGAAAAAGAGGTTACACGAAGAGACAGGGTATTTTAGTTTCCGAGTCAGAGCTCATCCTGTCCTGTTTCATAGCTAAAGGGAAACTCAAAGGGAGCTCTCACTTCGAAGGTGGGCCCTGATATGCCAAGTAGCGGGGTAGGCGTGCAACAGTTTCCATGAGGCCTTAGAAGTTCTCCTGCGTTAGATGAACGCTAGTAAGGTTTTCAGGACTCCTAAATGCCTCGCGGCAGCACTCGTTTCCATACAAAGACACTGAGTACTCCAAGGCTTCCCTGGGCTTGCTGGGCCACAGTCAGACCCGTAGGCCCGTCAGGATGCCCCTGGGTAGGCCGAGTGAAGGGTAACACGCTGCACGCTTTACTCGGGGAGCTAGATATCCCCAACTACCGAAAGGTTTCATGAACACGGTTCTAGAAAGTCAGGCATGCCGTGGAAGTCGTCCTCGTTGCCCTAGTCTGAGCTGTACTGAGAAAAACTCTCTGCTTACAAGTCCTTCTAGGACCTCATAGCTTAAGTCACCGTATCTCAAGGAGAAAGGCAGCTTGCATTGCAACTTCCACTACAGCACAGTTTTCTGTGGAACACTTCAGGCTTTTGGGAGAGGCACCGGACCCTCAGAGACCTAGGGCCCTCTTTCGTCTAGGCAGTTCACTACACGCAGAACACCCTGTGTAGAAAAGTTGAATCAGGGAAGAGCCAGGGAGGTAGCTAGGTCTCTTTTGACCTGCCAGTACCCTGAGACACTTACTCTGAGTGTCATCCTGGAGATGGTGCCTGATGGGACGGGCCTTGTTTTCCCACCTTGAAAGCTCCTCTTCTGCGCCTTGAAGATCCCTTAAAAACACTGTGGTTGTCAGCCTTATACTCACGGCAGGCATGGCTGTGAGAGGGAAAAAGAGGTTTCACGAAGAAACAGGGTATCCCAGTTTCTCGTTCAGAGCTCATCCTGTCCTGTTCTATAGCTAAAGGGAATCTCAAAGTGAGGCCTAACTTCGAAGGAGGGCCCTGATATGCCATGCAGCAGGGTAGGAGTGCGCAGCTTCCACGAGGCCTTAGTCGCACTTCTGCATTAGTTTCACGGTACTAATCTTCTCAGGACTCCTGCTCCCTTGCGTCTGCACCCGTTTCCGTACAAAGACACTGAGTAACCCCCAGGCTCCCCTGAGTTGAAGATCAACATTCAGACACGTAGGCCCTTCGGAGTCCCCGTGTCTGTGCCGAGTGAAGGGCAGCATGATGCACGCTCCCTCGGGGGAGCTCGATTTCCTCAGCTCACCAACAGCCTCAGGAACACGGTTGTAGTAGGTGCAGCATGCCATGCCAGTCTGCCTGCTTACAGTAGTCCGAGCTGTACTGAGGGAAACTCTTTGCTTACAGTTCCTTCTACCAGCTCCTAGCTGAAGTCAACCAACCTCTAGGAGAGAGTCGGCTTGTGGTCCAAGTGCAACTAGAGCACACTTTCTGGTGTAACGCCGCAGGCTTTTGGAAGATGCCCAGGAGCCCAGGACACCTAGGGAATTCTTTCATTTAGGCAGTTCGCTACACGCAGAACACCCTGCATAGAAAAGTTGATTCTCCAAGGACCCAGTGAGGAGCTAGGTCTCTTTTGACCTGCTAGAAACCACAGATGCTTCTTCTGCGTGTCAGCCTGGAAATGGCGGCCTTAGGAGACAAGCCTTGTTTTCCCGTCTTGAAAGCTCCATTCATGCGGCCTTGAAGCTACCTGAAAAACACTGTGGTTGTCGGACTTGTCCTCACTCCAGGCATGGCTCTGGAAGAAAATGAGTTTTCTCGAAAGAAAGAGGGTGCTTCCAGGCCCTGGTGGGGAGCATATCCTGCCCTGCACTAGAGCTAAGGGGAATCTCAACGTGCGCCCTACCCTCGACCTAAGGCTCTGATTTGCCCTCCAGAAGGGTAGTTGTGCAGCATTTTCCTTGAGGCCTTAGTCGCAGTCCTGCATTAGTTTAAAGGTACTACTCCTTCTCAGGACTCCAGGCCCACTCGTGTCAGTACCCATTTGCGTACAAGAACTCTGAGTACCCCAGGACTCCCCTGGGCTTGCTGGGCCACACTCAGACCCGTAGGCCCTTCAGTGTGCCCCTTTTTAGGCCGAGTGAAAGATAACAAACTGCACTCTTTCTTGGGAAAGCTAGATTTCCTCAGCTCACCATCAGCCTCAGGAACACGGTTCTAGCAAGGCCAGCAAACCATGGAAGTCTGCCTCATCAGCCGATTCTGAGCTGTACTGAGTAAAACTCTCTGCTTTGAAGTCCTTCGAGGACCTCGTACCTGAAGTCACCGTATCTCAAGGAGAAAGACGGCTTGCATTCCAACTTCCACTAAAGCACAGTGTTCTGTGTAACACTTCAGGCTTTGGGACATGCACAGGGCTCTTAGAGACCTAGGGCAGTCTATTGTCTAGGCACTTCACTCCACGTACAACACCCTGTGCAGAAAAATTGATTCTGGGCAGAGCCAAGTAGGTAGCCAGGTCTCTTTGGACCTCTTAGAAACCACAGCTACTTATGCTGTGTGTCAATCTGGAAACAGGACCTGATGGGGCGAGCCTTGCTGTCCCATCATGAAAGCTCCTTTTATGCGCCTAGAAGCTAGCTGAAAAACACTGTTGGTGTCGGGCTTATACTCACGACAGGCATGGCTGTGAGAGGGAAAAAGAGGTTTCACGAAGAAACACGTATTCCAGTTTCTGATTCAGAGCTCATCCTGTCCTGTTCTCTAGCTAAAGGGAAACTCAAAGTGAGGCCTAGCTTCGAAGGAGGGCCCTGATACGCCATGCAGTGGAGTAGGCGTGCAGCAGCTTCCAGGAGGCCTTAGTCGCTCTTCTGCTTTAGTTGAACGCTAGTAAGCTTTTCAGGACTCGTAGAGCCCTCGCGGCAGCACTCGTTTCCGTACAGCGACCCTGAGTACCCCGAGGCTCCCCTGGGATTGCTGGGTCACACTCAGACCCGTAGGCCATTCAGGGTGGCCCTACGTAGGTCGAGTGAAGAGTCACACGCTGCACTCTTCCTTGGGCGAGCTAGATATCCCCAGTTCACCAACGGCTTCATGAACACGGTCCTAGCAAGTCCAGCATACCATGAAACTCGTCCTCGTTGCCCTACTCTGAGCGGTACTGAGAAAAACTCTCTGCTTACAAGTCCTTCTAGGACCTCATACCTGAAGTCACCGTATCTCCAGGAGAAAGGCAGCTTGCATTGCAACTTCCACTACAGCACAGTTTTGTGTGGAACACTTCAGGCTTTGGGGAGAGGCACAGGACCCTAGGAGTCCTAGGGCAGTCTTTCATCTAAGCAGTTCGCTACACGCAGAGCACCCTGTGTAGAAAAGTTGAATGAGGGAAGAGCCAGGGAGGTAGCTAGGTCTCTTTGGACCTGCCAGAAGCCAGAGACACTTACGCTGCGTGTCAACCTGGAGATGGTGCCTGATGGGACTGGCCTTGTTTTCCCACCTTGAAAGCTCCTCTTCTGCGCCTTGAAGCTCCCTTAAAAACACTGTGGTTGTCAGCCTTATATTCATTGCAGGCATGGCTGTGTGAGGGAAAAAGAGGATACACGAAGAGACAGGGTATTTCAGTTTCTGATTCAGAGCTCATCCTGTCCTGTTTTATAGCTAAAGGGAAACTCAAAGTGAGCCCTCGCTTCGAAGGAGGGCCCTGATATGCCATGTAGCGGAGTAGGCGTGCAAAGGCTTCCATGAGGCCTTAGTCGCTCTCTTGCTTTAGTTGAACGCTAGTAAGGTATTCAGGACTCCTCGACCCCTCGCGGCAGCACTCGTTTCCGTACAAGGACACTGAGTACTCCAAGGCTACCCTGGGCTTGCTGGGCCACAGTCAGACCCGTAGGCCTGTCAGGGTGCCCATGGGTAGGCGGAGTAAAGGGTAACACACTGCACGCTTCATTCGGGGAGCTAGGTATCCCCAGCTACAGAAAGGTTTCATCAACACGGTTCTAGAAAATCCAGCATAACATGGAAATCGTCCTCGTTACCCTAGTCTCAGCTGTACTGAGAAAAACTCTCTGCTTACAAGTCCTTCTAGGACCTCATAACAAGTCACCGTATCTCAAGATTAAAGGCAGATTGCATTGCAACTTCCACTACAACACTGTTTTCTGTGGAACAATTCAGGCTTTTGGGAGAGGCACAGGACCCTAGGAGACCTAGGGCACTCTTTCGTCTAGGCAGTTCACTACACGCAGAGCACCCTGTGTAGAAAAGTTGAATGAGGGAAGAGCCAGGGAGGTAGCTAGGTCTCTTTTGACCTGCCAGAAGCCAGAGACACTTACGCTGCGTGTCAACCTGGAGATGGTGCCTGATGGGACTGGCCTTGTTTTCCCACCTTGAAAGCTCCTCTTCTGCGCCTTGAAGCTCCCTTAAAAACCCTGTTGTTGTCAGGCTTATACTCATTGCAGGCATGACTGTTAGAGGAAAAAGAGGTTACACGAAGAGACAGGGTATTTTAGTTTCCGAGTCAGAGCTCATCCTGTCCTGTTTCATAGCTAAAGGGAAACTCAAAGGGAGCTCTCACTTCGAAGGTGGGCCCTGATATGCCAAGTAGCGGGGTAGGCGTGCAACAGTTTCCATGAGGCCTTAGAAGTTCTCCTGCGTTAGATGAACGCTAGTAAGGTTTTCAGGACTCCTAAATGCCTCGCGGCAGCACTCGTTTCCATACAAAGACACTGAGTACTCCAAGGCTTCCCTGGGCTTGCTGGGCCACAGTCAGACCCGTAGGCCCGTCAGGATGCCCCTGGGTAGGCCGAGTGAAGGGTAACACGCTGCACGCTTTACTCGGGGAGCTAGATATCCCCAACTACCGAAAGGTTTCATGAACACGGTTCTAGAAAGTCAGGCATGCCGTGGAAGTCGTCCTCGTTGCCCTAGTCTGAGCTGTACTGAGAAAAACTCTCTGCTTACAAGTCCTTCTAGGACCTCATAGCTTAAGTCACCGTATCTCAAGGAGAAAGGCAGCTTGCATTGCAACTTCCACTACAGCACAGTTTTCTGTGGAACACTTCAGGCTTTTGGGAGAGGCACCGGACCCTCAGAGACCTAGGGCCCTCTTTCGTCTAGGCAGTTCACTACACGCAGAACACCCTGTGTAGAAAAGTTGAATCAGGGAAGAGCCAGGGAGGTAGCTAGGTCTCTTTTGACCTGCCAGTACCCTGAGACACTTACTCTGAGTGTCATCCTGGAGATGGTGCCTGATGGGACGGGCCTTGTTTTCCCACCTTGAAAGCTCCTCTTCTGCGCCTTGAAGATCCCTTAAAAACACTGTGGTTGTCAGCCTTATACTCACGGCAGGCATGGCTGTGAGAGGGAAAAAGAGGTTTCACGAAGAAACAGGGTATCCCAGTTTCTCGGTCAGAGCTCATCCTGTCCTGTTCTATAGCTAAAGGGAATCTCAAAGTGAGGCCTAACTTCGAAGGAGGGCCCTGATATGCCATGCAGCAGGGTAGGAGTGCGCAGCTTCCACGAGGCCTTAGTCGCACTTCTGCATTAGTTTCACGGTACTAATCTTCTCAGGACTCCTGCTCCCTTGCGTCTGCACCCGTTTCCGTACAAAGACACTGAGTAACCCCCAGGCTCCCCTGAGTTGAAGATCAACATTCAGACACGTAGGCCCTTCGGAGTCCCCGTGTCTGTGCCGAGTGAAGGGCAGCATGATGCACGCTCCCTCGGGGGAGCTCGATTTCCTCAGCTCACCAACAGCCTCAGGAACACGGTTGTAGTAGGTGCAGCATGCCATGCCAGTCTGCCTGCTTACAGTAGTCCGAGCTGTACTGAGGGAAACTCTTTGCTTACAGTTCCTTCTACCAGCTCCTAGCTGAAGTCAACCAACCTCTAGGAGAGAGTCGGCTTGTGGTCCAAGTGCAACTAGAGCACACTTTCTGGTGTAACGCCGCAGGCTTTTGGAAGATGCCCAGGAGCCCAGGACACCTAGGGAATTCTTTCATTTAGGCAGTTCGCTACACGCAGAACACCCTGCATAGAAAAGTTGATTCTCCAAGGACCCAGTGAGGAGCTAGGTCTCTTTTGACCTGCTAGAAACCACAGATGCTTCTTCTGCGTGTCAGCCTGGAAATGGCGGCCTTAGGAGACAAGCCTTGTTTTCCCGTCTTGAAAGCTCCATTCATGCGGCCTTGAAGCTACCTGAAAAACACTGTGGTTGTCGGACTTGTCCTCACTCCAGGCATGGCTCTGGAAGAAAATGAGTTTTCTCGAAAGAAAGAGGGTGCTTCCAGGCCCTGGTGGGGAGCATATCCTGCCCTGCACTAGAGCTAAGGGGAATCTCAACGTGCGCCCTACCCTCGACCTAAGGCTCTGATTTGCCCTCCAGAAGGGTAGTTGTGCAGCATTTTCCTTGAGGCCTTAGTCGCAGTCCTGCATTAGTTTAAAGGTACTACTCCTTCTCAGGACTCCAGGCCCACTCGTGTCAGTACCCATTTGCGTACAAGAACTCTGAGTACCCCAGGACTCCCCTGGGCTTGCTGGGCCACACTCAGACCCGTAGGCCCTTCAGTGTGCCCCTTTTTAGGCCGAGTGAAAGATAACAAACTGCACTCTTTCTTGGGAAAGCTAGATTTCCTCAGCTCACCATCAGCCTCAGGAACACGGTTCTAGCAAGGCCAGCAAACCATGGAAGTCTGCCTCATCAGCCGATTCTGAGCTGTACTGAGTAAAACTCTCTGCTTTGAAGTCCTTCGAGGACCTCGTACCTGAAGTCACCGTATCTCAAGGAGAAAGACGGCTTGCATTCCAACTTCCACTAAAGCACAGTGTTCTGTGTAACACTTCAGGCTTTGGGACATGCACAGGGCTCTTAGAGACCTAGGGCAGTCTATTGTCTAGGCACTTCACTCCACGTACAACACCCTGTGCAGAAAAATTGATTCTGGGCAGAGCCAAGTAGGTAGCCAGGTCTCTTTGGACCTCTTAGAAACCACAGCTACTTATGCTGTGTGTCAATCTGGAAACAGGACCTGATGGGGCGAGCCTTGCTGTCCCATCATGAAAGCTCCTTTTATGCGCCTAGAAGCTAGCTGAAAAACACTGTTGGTGTCGGGCTTATACTCACGACAGGCATGGCTGTGAGAGGGAAAAAGAGGTTTCACGAAGAAACACGTATTCCAGTTTCTGATTCAGAGCTCATCCTGTCCTGTTCTCTAGCTAAAGGGAAACTCAAAGTGAGGCCTAGCTTCGAAGGAGGGCCCTGATACGCCATGCAGTGGAGTAGGCGTGCAGCAGCTTCCAGGAGGCCTTAGTCGCTCTTCTGCTTTAGTTGAACGCTAGTAAGCTTTTCAGGACTCGTAGAGCCCTCGCGGCAGCACTCGTTTCCGTACAGCGACCCTGAGTACCCCGAGGCTCCCCTGGGATTGCTGGGTCACACTCAGACCCGTAGGCCATTCAGGGTGGCCCTACGTAGGTCGAGTGAAGAGTCACACGCTGCACTCTTCCTTGGGCGAGCTAGATATCCCCAGTTCACCAACGGCTTCATGAACACGGTCCTAGCAAGTCCAGCATACCATGAAATTCGTCCTCGTTGCCCTACTCTGAGCGGTACTGAGAAAAACTCTCTGCTTACAAGTCCTTCTAGGACCTCATACCTGAAGTCACCGTATCTCCAGGAGAAAGGCAGCTTGCATTGCAACTTCCACTACAGCACAGTTTTGTGTGGAACACTTCAGGCTTTGGGGAGAGGCACAGGACCCTAGGAGTCCTAGGGCAGTCTTTCATCTAAGCAGTTCGCTACACGCAGAGCACCCTGTGTAGAAAAGTTGAATGAGGGAAGAGCCAGGGAGGTAGCTAGGTCTCTTTGGACCTGCCAGAAGCCAGAGACACTTACGCTGCGTGTCAACCTGGAGATGGTGCCTGATGGGACTGGCCTTGTTTTCCCACCTTGAAAGCTCCTCTTCTGCGCCTTGAAGCTCCCTTAAAAACACTGTGGTTGTCAGCCTTATATTCATTGCAGGCATGGCTGTGTGAGGGAAAAAGAGGATACACGAAGAGACAGGGTATTTCAGTTTCTGATTCAGAGCTCATCCTGTCCTGTTTTATAGCTAAAGGGAAACTCAAAGTGAGCCCTCGCTTCGAAGGAGGGCCCTGATATGCCATGTAGCGGAGTAGGCGTGCAAAGGCTTCCATGAGGCCTTAGTCGCTCTCTTGCTTTAGTTGAACGCTAGTAAGGTATTCAGGACTCGTAGAGCCCTCGCGGCAGCACTCGTTTCCGTACAAGGACACTGAGTACTCCAAGGCTACCCTGGGCTTGCTGGGCCACAGTCAGACCCGTAGGCCTGTCAGGGTGCCCATGGGTAGGCGGAGTAAAGGGTAACACACTGCACGCTTCATTCGGGGAGCTAGGTATCCCCAGCTACAGAAAGGTTTCATCAACACGGTTCTAGAAAATCCAGCATAACATGGAAATCGTCCTCGTTACCCTAGTCTCAGCTGTACTGAGAAAAACTCTCTGCTTACAAGTCCTTCTAGGACCTCATAACAAGTCACCGTATCTCAAGATTAAAGGCAGATTGCATTGCAACTTCCACTACAACACTGTTTTCTGTGGAACAATTCAGGCTTTTGGGAGAGGCACAGGACCCTAGGAGACCTAGGGCACTCTTTCGTCTAGGCAGTTCACTACACGCAGAGCACCCTGTGTAGAAAAGTTGAATGAGGGAAGAGCCAGGGAGGTAGCTAGGTCTCTTTTGACCTGCCAGAAGCCAGAGACACTTACGCTGCGTGTCAACCTGGAGATGGTGCCTGATGGGACTGGCCTTGTTTTCCCACCTTGAAAGCTCCTCTTCTGCGCCTTGAAGCTCCCTTAAAAACCCTGTTGTTGTCAGGCTTATACTCATTGCAGGCATGACTGTTAGAGGAAAAAGAGGTTACACGAAGAGACAGGGTATTTTAGTTTCCGAGTCAGAGCTCATCCTGTCCTGTTTCATAGCTAAAGGGAAACTCAAAGGGAGCTCTCACTTCGAAGGTGGGCCCTGATATGCCAAGTAGCGGGGTAGGCGTGCAACAGTTTCCATGAGGCCTTAGAAGTTCTCCTGCGTTAGATGAACGCTAGTAAGGTTTTCAGGACTCCTAAATGCCTCGCGGCAGCACTCGTTTCCATACAAAGACACTGAGTACTCCAAGGCTTCCCTGGGCTTGCTGGGCCACAGTCAGACCCGTAGGCCCGTCAGGATGCCCCTGGGTAGGCCGAGTGAAGGGTAACACGCTGCACGCTTTACTCGGGGAGCTAGATATCCCCAACTACCGAAAGGTTTCATGAACACGGTTCTAGAAAGTCAGGCATGCCGTGGAAGTCGTCCTCGTTGCCCTAGTCTGAGCTGTACTGAGAAAAACTCTCTGCTTACAAGTCCTTCTAGGACCTCATAGCTTAAGTCACCGTATCTCAAGGAGAAAGGCAGCTTGCATTGCAACTTCCACTACAGCACAGTTTTCTGTGGAACACTTCAGGCTTTTGGGAGAGGCACCGGACCCTCAGAGACCTAGGGCCCTCTTTCGTCTAGGCAGTTCACTACACGCAGAACACCCTGTGTAGAAAAGTTGAATCAGGGAAGAGCCAGGGAGGTAGCTAGGTCTCTTTTGACCTGCCAGTACCCTGAGACACTTACTCTGAGTGTCATCCTGGAGATGGTGCCTGATGGGACGGGCCTTGTTTTCCCACCTTGAAAGCTCCTCTTCTGCGCCTTGAAGATCCCTTAAAAACACTGTGGTTGTCAGCCTTATACTCACGGCAGGCATGGCTGTGAGAGGGAAAAAGAGGTTTCACGAAGAAACAGGGTATCCCAGTTTCTCGGTCAGAGCTCATCCTGTCCTGTTCTATAGCTAAAGGGAATCTCAAAGTGAGGCCTAACTTCGAAGGAGGGCCCTGATATGCCATGCAGCAGGGTAGGAGTGCGCAGCTTCCACGAGGCCTTAGTCGCACTTCTGCATTAGTTTCACGGTACTAATCTTCTCAGGACTCCTGCTCCCTTGCGTCTGCACCCGTTTCCGTACAAAGACACTGAGTAACCCCCAGGCTCCCCTGAGTTGAAGATCAACATTCAGACACGTAGGCCCTTCGGAGTCCCCGTGTCTGTGCCGAGTGAAGGGCAGCATGATGCACGCTCCCTCGGGGGAGCTCGATTTCCTCAGCTCACCAACAGCCTCAGGAACACGGTTGTAGTAGGTGCAGCATGCCATGCCAGTCTGCCTGCTTACAGTAGTCCGAGCTGTACTGAGGGAAACTCTTTGCTTACAGTTCCTTCTACCAGCTCCTAGCTGAAGTCAACCAACCTCTAGGAGAGAGTCGGCTTGTGGTCCAAGTGCAACTAGAGCACACTTTCTGGTGTAACGCCGCAGGCTTTTGGAAGATGCCCAGGAGCCCAGGACACCTAGGGAATTCTTTCATTTAGGCAGTTCGCTACACGCAGAACACCCTGCATAGAAAAGTTGATTCTCCAAGGACCCAGTGAGGAGCTAGGTCTCTTTTGACCTGCTAGAAACCACAGATGCTTCTTCTGCGTGTCAGCCTGGAAATGGCGGCCTTAGGAGACAAGCCTTGTTTTCCCGTCTTGAAAGCTCCATTCATGCGGCCTTGAAGCTACCTGAAAAACACTGTGGTTGTCGGACTTGTCCTCACTCCAGGCATGGCTCTGGAAGAAAATGAGTTTTCTCGAAAGAAAGAGGGTGCTTCCAGGCCCTGGTGGGGAGCATATCCTGCCCTGCACTAGAGCTAAGGGGAATCTCAACGTGCGCCCTACCCTCGACCTAAGGCTCTGATTTGCCCTCCAGAAGGGTAGTTGTGCAGCATTTTCCTTGAGGCCTTAGTCGCAGTCCTGCATTAGTTTAAAGGTACTACTCCTTCTCAGGACTCCAGGCCCACTCGTGTCAGTACCCATTTGCGTACAAGAACTCTGAGTACCCCAGGACTCCCCTGGGCTTGCTGGGCCACACTCAGACCCGTAGGCCCTTCAGTGTGCCCCTTTTTAGGCCGAGTGAAAGATAACAAACTGCACTCTTTCTTGGGAAAGCTAGATTTCCTCAGCTCACCATCAGCCTCAGGAACACGGTTCTAGCAAGGCCAGCAAACCATGGAAGTCTGCCTCATCAGCCGATTCTGAGCTGTACTGAGTAAAACTCTCTGCTTTGAAGTCCTTCGAGGACCTCGTACCTGAAGTCACCGTATCTCAAGGAGAAAGACGGCTTGCATTCCAACTTCCACTAAAGCACAGTGTTCTGTGTAACACTTCAGGCTTTGGGACATGCACAGGGCTCTTAGAGACCTAGGGCAGTCTATTGTCTAGGCACTTCACTCCACGTACAACACCCTGTGCAGAAAAATTGATTCTGGGCAGAGCCAAGTAGGTAGCCAGGTCTCTTTGGACCTCTTAGAAACCACAGCTACTTATGCTGTGTGTCAATCTGGAAACAGGACCTGATGGGGCGAGCCTTGCTGTCCCATCATGAAAGCTCCTTTTATGCGCCTAGAAGCTAGCTGAAAAACACTGTTGGTGTCGGGCTTATACTCACGACAGGCATGGCTGTGAGAGGGAAAAAGAGGTTTCACGAAGAAACACGTATTCCAGTTTCTGATTCAGAGCTCATCCTGTCCTGTTCTCTAGCTAAAGGGAAACTCAAAGTGAGGCCTAGCTTCGAAGGAGGGCCCTGATACGCCATGCAGTGGAGTAGGCGTGCAGCAGCTTCCAGGAGGCCTTAGTCGCTCTTCTGCTTTAGTTGAACGCTAGTAAGCTTTTCAGGACTCGTAGAGCCCTCGCGGCAGCACTCGTTTCCGTACAGCGACCCTGAGTACCCCGAGGCTCCCCTGGGATTGCTGGGTCACACTCAGACCCGTAGGCCATTCAGGGTGGCCCTACGTAGGTCGAGTGAAGAGTCACACGCTGCACTCTTCCTTGGGCGAGCTAGATATCCCCAGTTCACCAACGGCTTCATGAACACGGTCCTAGCAAGTCCAGCATACCATGAAATTCGTCCTCGTTGCCCTACTCTGAGCGGTACTGAGAAAAACTCTCTGCTTACAAGTCCTTCTAGGACCTCATACCTGAAGTCACCGTATCTCCAGGAGAAAGGCAGCTTGCATTGCAACTTCCACTACAGCACAGTTTTGTGTGGAACACTTCAGGCTTTGGGGAGAGGCACAGGACCCTAGGAGTCCTAGGGCAGTCTTTCATCTAAGCAGTTCGCTACACGCAGAGCACCCTGTGTAGAAAAGTTGAATGAGGGAAGAGCCAGGGAGGTAGCTAGGTCTCTTTGGACCTGCCAGAAGCCAGAGACACTTACGCTGCGTGTCAACCTGGAGATGGTGCCTGATGGGACTGGCCTTGTTTTCCCACCTTGAAAGCTCCTCTTCTGCGCCTTGAAGCTCCCTTAAAAACACTGTGGTTGTCAGCCTTATATTCATTGCAGGCATGGCTGTGTGAGGGAAAAAGAGGATACACGAAGAGACAGGGTATTTCAGTTTCTGATTCAGAGCTCATCCTGTCCTGTTTTATAGCTAAAGGGAAACTCAAAGTGAGCCCTCGCTTCGAAGGAGGGCCCTGATATGCCATGTAGCGGAGTAGGCGTGCAAAGGCTTCCATGAGGCCTTAGTCGCTCTCTTGCTTTAGTTGAACGCTAGTAAGGTATTCAGGACTCGTAGAGCCCTCGCGGCAGCACTCGTTTCCGTACAAGGACACTGAGTACTCCAAGGCTACCCTGGGCTTGCTGGGCCACAGTCAGACCCGTAGGCCTGTCAGGGTGCCCATGGGTAGGCGGAGTAAAGGGTAACACACTGCACGCTTCATTCGGGGAGCTAGGTATCCCCAGCTACAGAAAGGTTTCATCAACACGGTTCTAGAAAATCCAGCATAACATGGAAATCGTCCTCGTTACCCTAGTCTCAGCTGTACTGAGAAAAACTCTCTGCTTACAAGTCCTTCTAGGACCTCATAACAAGTCACCGTATCTCAAGATTAAAGGCAGATTGCATTGCAACTTCCACTACAACACTGTTTTCTGTGGAACAATTCAGGCTTTTGGGAGAGGCACAGGACCCTAGGAGACCTAGGGCACTCTTTCGTCTAGGCAGTTCACTACACGCAGAGCACCCTGTGTAGAAAAGTTGAATGAGGGAAGAGCCAGGGAGGTAGCTAGGTCTCTTTTGACCTGCCAGAAGCCAGAGACACTTACGCTGCGTGTCAACCTGGAGATGGTGCCTGATGGGACTGGCCTTGTTTTCCCACCTTGAAAGCTCCTCTTCTGCGCCTTGAAGCTCCCTTAAAAACCCTGTTGTTGTCAGGCTTATACTCATTGCAGGCATGACTGTTAGAGGAAAAAGAGGTTACACGAAGAGACAGGGTATTTTAGTTTCCGAGTCAGAGCTCATCCTGTCCTGTTTCATAGCTAAAGGGAAACTCAAAGGGAGCTCTCACTTCGAAGGTGGGCCCTGATATGCCAAGTAGCGGGGTAGGCGTGCAACAGTTTCCATGAGGCCTTAGAAGTTCTCCTGCGTTAGATGAACGCTAGTAAGGTTTTCAGGACTCCTAAATGCCTCGCGGCAGCACTCGTTTCCATACAAAGACACTGAGTACTCCAAGGCTTCCCTGGGCTTGCTGGGCCACAGTCAGACCCGTAGGCCCGTCAGGATGCCCCTGGGTAGGCCGAGTGAAGGGTAACACGCTGCACGCTTTACTCGGGGAGCTAGATATCCCCAACTACCGAAAGGTTTCATGAACACGGTTCTAGAAAGTCAGGCATGCCGTGGAAGTCGTCCTCGTTGCCCTAGTCTGAGCTGTACTGAGAAAAACTCTCTGCTTACAAGTCCTTCTAGGACCTCATAGCTTAAGTCACCGTATCTCAAGGAGAAAGGCAGCTTGCATTGCAACTTCCACTACAGCACAGTTTTCTGTGGAACACTTCAGGCTTTTGGGAGAGGCACCGGACCCTCAGAGACCTAGGGCCCTCTTTCGTCTAGGCAGTTCACTACACGCAGAACACCCTGTGTAGAAAAGTTGAATCAGGGAAGAGCCAGGGAGGTAGCTAGGTCTCTTTTGACCTGCCAGTACCCTGAGACACTTACTCTGAGTGTCATCCTGGAGATGGTGCCTGATGGGACGGGCCTTGTTTTCCCACCTTGAAAGCTCCTCTTCTGCGCCTTGAAGATCCCTTAAAAACACTGTGGTTGTCAGCCTTATACTCACGGCAGGCATGGCTGTGAGAGGGAAAAAGAGGTTTCACGAAGAAACAGGGTATCCCAGTTTCTCGGTCAGAGCTCATCCTGTCCTGTTCTATAGCTAAAGGGAATCTCAAAGTGAGGCCTAACTTCGAAGGAGGGCCCTGATATGCCATGCAGCAGGGTAGGAGTGCGCAGCTTCCACGAGGCCTTAGTCGCACTTCTGCATTAGTTTCACGGTACTAATCTTCTCAGGACTCCTGCTCCCTTGCGTCTGCACCCGTTTCCGTACAAAGACACTGAGTAACCCCCAGGCTCCCCTGAGTTGAAGATCAACATTCAGACACGTAGGCCCTTCGGAGTCCCCGTGTCTGTGCCGAGTGAAGGGCAGCATGATGCACGCTCCCTCGGGGGAGCTCGATTTCCTCAGCTCACCAACAGCCTCAGGAACACGGTTGTAGTAGGTGCAGCATGCCATGCCAGTCTGCCTGCTTACAGTAGTCCGAGCTGTACTGAGGGAAACTCTTTGCTTACAGTTCCTTCTACCAGCTCCTAGCTGAAGTCAACCAACCTCTAGGAGAGAGTCGGCTTGTGGTCCAAGTGCAACTAGAGCACACTTTCTGGTGTAACGCCGCAGGCTTTTGGAAGATGCCCAGGAGCCCAGGACACCTAGGGAATTCTTTCATTTAGGCAGTTCGCTACACGCAGAACACCCTGCATAGAAAAGTTGATTCTCCAAGGACCCAGTGAGGAGCTAGGTCTCTTTTGACCTGCTAGAAACCACAGATGCTTCTTCTGCGTGTCAGCCTGGAAATGGCGGCCTTAGGAGACAAGCCTTGTTTTCCCGTCTTGAAAGCTCCATTCATGCGGCCTTGAAGCTACCTGAAAAACACTGTGGTTGTCGGACTTGTCCTCACTCCAGGCATGGCTCTGGAAGAAAATGAGTTTTCTCGAAAGAAAGAGGGTGCTTCCAGGCCCTGGTGGGGAGCATATCCTGCCCTGCACTAGAGCTAAGGGGAATCTCAACGTGCGCCCTACCCTCGACCTAAGGCTCTGATTTGCCCTCCAGAAGGGTAGTTGTGCAGCATTTTCCTTGAGGCCTTAGTCGCAGTCCTGCATTAGTTTAAAGGTACTACTCCTTCTCAGGACTCCAGGCCCACTCGTGTCAGTACCCATTTGCGTACAAGAACTCTGAGTACCCCAGGACTCCCCTGGGCTTGCTGGGCCACACTCAGACCCGTAGGCCCTTCAGTGTGCCCCTTTTTAGGCCGAGTGAAAGATAACAAACTGCACTCTTTCTTGGGAAAGCTAGATTTCCTCAGCTCACCATCAGCCTCAGGAACACGGTTCTAGCAAGGCCAGCAAACCATGGAAGTCTGCCTCATCAGCCGATTCTGAGCTGTACTGAGTAAAACTCTCTGCTTTGAAGTCCTTCGAGGACCTCGTACCTGAAGTCACCGTATCTCAAGGAGAAAGACGGCTTGCATTCCAACTTCCACTAAAGCACAGTGTTCTGTGTAACACTTCAGGCTTTGGGACATGCACAGGGCTCTTAGAGACCTAGGGCAGTCTATTGTCTAGGCACTTCACTCCACGTACAACACCCTGTGCAGAAAAATTGATTCTGGGCAGAGCCAAGTAGGTAGCCAGGTCTCTTTGGACCTCTTAGAAACCACAGCTACTTATGCTGTGTGTCAATCTGGAAACAGGACCTGATGGGGCGAGCCTTGCTGTCCCATCATGAAAGCTCCTTTTATGCGCCTAGAAGCTAGCTGAAAAACACTGTTGGTGTCGGGCTTATACTCACGACAGGCATGGCTGTGAGAGGGAAAAAGAGGTTTCACGAAGAAACACGTATTCCAGTTTCTGATTCAGAGCTCATCCTGTCCTGTTCTCTAGCTAAAGGGAAACTCAAAGTGAGGCCTAGCTTCGAAGGAGGGCCCTGATACGCCATGCAGTGGAGTAGGCGTGCAGCAGCTTCCAGGAGGCCTTAGTCGCTCTTCTGCTTTAGTTGAACGCTAGTAAGCTTTTCAGGACTCGTAGAGCCCTCGCGGCAGCACTCGTTTCCGTACAGCGACCCTGAGTACCCCGAGGCTCCCCTGGGATTGCTGGGTCACACTCAGACCCGTAGGCCATTCAGGGTGGCCCTACGTAGGTCGAGTGAAGAGTCACACGCTGCACTCTTCCTTGGGCGAGCTAGATATCCCCAGTTCACCAACGGCTTCATGAACACGGTCCTAGCAAGTCCAGCATACCATGAAACTCGTCCTCGTTGCCCTACTCTGAGCGGTACTGAGAAAAACTCTCTGCTTACAAGTCCTTCTAGGACCTCATACCTGAAGTCACCGTATCTCCAGGAGAAAGGCAGCTTGCATTGCAACTTCCACTACAGCACAGTTTTGTGTGGAACACTTCAGGCTTTGGGGAGAGGCACAGGACCCTAGGAGTCCTAGGGCAGTCTTTCATCTAAGCAGTTCGCTACACGCAGAGCACCCTGTGTAGAAAAGTTGAATGAGGGAAGAGCCAGGGAGGTAGCTAGGTCTCTTTGGACCTGCCAGAAGCCAGAGACACTTACGCTGCGTGTCAACCTGGAGATGGTGCCTGATGGGACTGGCCTTGTTTTCCCACCTTGAAAGCTCCTCTTCTGCGCCTTGAAGCTCCCTTAAAAACACTGTGGTTGTCAGCCTTATATTCATTGCAGGCATGGCTGTGTGAGGGAAAAAGAGGATACACGAAGAGACAGGGTATTTCAGTTTCTGATTCAGAGCTCATCCTGTCCTGTTTTATAGCTAAAGGGAAACTCAAAGTGAGCCCTCGCTTCGAAGGAGGGCCCTGATATGCCATGTAGCGGAGTAGGCGTGCAAAGGCTTCCATGAGGCCTTAGTCGCTCTCTTGCTTTAGTTGAACGCTAGTAAGGTATTCAGGACTCCTCGACCCCTCGCGGCAGCACTCGTTTCCGTACAAGGACACTGAGTACTCCAAGGCTACCCTGGGCTTGCTGGGCCACAGTCAGACCCGTAGGCCTGTCAGGGTGCCCATGGGTAGGCGGAGTAAAGGGTAACACACTGCACGCTTCATTCGGGGAGCTAGGTATCCCCAGCTACAGAAAGGTTTCATCAACACGGTTCTAGAAAATCCAGCATAACATGGAAATCGTCCTCGTTACCCTAGTCTCAGCTGTACTGAGAAAAACTCTCTGCTTACAAGTCCTTCTAGGACCTCATAACAAGTCACCGTATCTCAAGATTAAAGGCAGATTGCATTGCAACTTCCACTACAACACTGTTTTCTGTGGAACAATTCAGGCTTTTGGGAGAGGCACAGGACCCTAGGAGACCTAGGGCACTCTTTCGTCTAGGCAGTTCACTACACGCAGAGCACCCTGTGTAGAAAAGTTGAATGAGGGAAGAGCCAGGGAGGTAGCTAGGTCTCTTTTGACCTGCCAGAAGCCAGAGACACTTACGCTGCGTGTCAACCTGGAGATGGTGCCTGATGGGACTGGCCTTGTTTTCCCACCTTGAAAGCTCCTCTTCTGCGCCTTGAAGCTCCCTTAAAAACCCTGTTGTTGTCAGGCTTATACTCATTGCAGGCATGACTGTTAGAGGAAAAAGAGGTTACACGAAGAGACAGGGTATTTTAGTTTCCGAGTCAGAGCTCATCCTGTCGTGTTTCATAGCTAAAGGGAAACTCAAAGGGAGCTCTCACTTCGAAGGTGGGCCCTGATATGCCAAGTAGCGGGGTAGGCGTGCAACAGTTTCCATGAGGCCTTAGAAGTTCTCCTGCGTTAGATGAACGCTAGTAAGGTTTTCAGGACTCCTAAATGCCTCGCGGCAGCACTCGTTTCCATACAAAGACACTGAGTACTCCAAGGCTTCCCTGGGCTTGCTGGGCCACAGTCAGACCCGTAGGCCCGTCAGGATGCCCCTGGGTAGGCCGAGTGAAGGGTAACACGCTGCACGCTTTACTCGGGGAGCTAGATATCCCCAACTACCGAAAGGTTTCATGAACACGGTTCTAGAAAGTCAGGCATGCCGTGGAAGTCGTCCTCGTTGCCCTAGTCTGAGCTGTACTGAGAAAAACTCTCTGCTTACAAGTCCTTCTAGGACCTCATAGCTTAAGTCACCGTATCTCAAGGAGAAAGGCAGCTTGCATTGCAACTTCCACTACAGCACAGTTTTCTGTGGAACACTTCAGGCTTTTGGGAGAGGCACCGGACCCTCAGAGACCTAGGGCCCTCTTTCGTCTAGGCAGTTCACTACACGCAGAACACCCTGTGTAGAAAAGTTGAATCAGGGAAGAGCCAGGGAGGTAGCTAGGTCTCTTTTGACCTGCCAGTACCCTGAGACACTTACTCTGAGTGTCATCCTGGAGATGGTGCCTGATGGGACGGGCCTTGTTTTCCCACCTTGAAAGCTCCTCTTCTGCGCCTTGAAGATCCCTTAAAAACACTGTGGTTGTCAGCCTTATACTCACGGCAGGCATGGCTGTGAGAGGGAAAAAGAGGTTTCACGAAGAAACAGGGTATCCCAGTTTCTCGGTCAGAGCTCATCCTGTCCTGTTCTATAGCTAAAGGGAATCTCAAAGTGAGGCCTAACTTCGAAGGAGGGCCCTGATATGCCATGCAGCAGGGTAGGAGTGCGCAGCTTCCACGAGGCCTTAGTCGCACTTCTGCATTAGTTTCACGGTACTAATCTTCTCAGGACTCCTGCTCCCTTGCGTCTGCACCCGTTTCCGTACAAAGACACTGAGTAACCCCCAGGCTCCCCTGAGTTGAAGATCAACATTCAGACACGTAGGCCCTTCGGAGTCCCCGTGTCTGTGCCGAGTGAAGGGCAGCATGATGCACGCTCCCTCGGGGGAGCTCGATTTCCTCAGCTCACCAACAGCCTCAGGAACACGGTTGTAGTAGGTGCAGCATGCCATGCCAGTCTGCCTGCTTACAGTAGTCCGAGCTGTACTGAGGGAAACTCTTTGCTTACAGTTCCTTCTACCAGCTCCTAGCTGAAGTCAACCAACCTCTAGGAGAGAGTCGGCTTGTGGTCCAAGTGCAACTAGAGCACACTTTCTGGTGTAACGCCGCAGGCTTTTGGAAGATGCCCAGGAGCCCAGGACACCTAGGGAATTCTTTCATTTAGGCAGTTCGCTACACGCAGAACACCCTGCATAGAAAAGTTGATTCTCCAAGGACCCAGTGAGGAGCTAGGTCTCTTTTGACCTGCTAGAAACCACAGATGCTTCTTCTGCGTGTCAGCCTGGAAATGGCGGCCTTAGGAGACAAGCCTTGTTTTCCCGTCTTGAAAGCTCCATTCATGCGGCCTTGAAGCTACCTGAAAAACACTGTGGTTGTCGGACTTGTCCTCACTCCAGGCATGGCTCTGGAAGAAAATGAGTTTTCTCGAAAGAAAGAGGGTGCTTCCAGGCCCTGGTGGGGAGCATATCCTGCCCTGCACTAGAGCTAAGGGGAATCTCAACGTGCGCCCTACCCTCGACCTAAGGCTCTGATTTGCCCTCCAGAAGGGTAGTTGTGCAGCATTTTCCTTGAGGCCTTAGTCGCAGTCCTGCATTAGTTTAAAGGTACTACTCCTTCTCAGGACTCCAGGCCCACTCGTGTCAGTACCCATTTGCGTACAAGAACTCTGAGTACCCCAGGACTCCCCTGGGCTTGCTGGGCCACACTCAGACCCGTAGGCCCTTCAGTGTGCCCCTTTTTAGGCCGAGTGAAAGATAACAAACTGCACTCTTTCTTGGGAAAGCTAGATTTCCTCAGCTCACCATCAGCCTCAGGAACACGGTTCTAGCAAGGCCAGCAAACCATGGAAGTCTGCCTCATCAGCCGATTCTGAGCTGTACTGAGTAAAACTCTCTGCTTTGAAGTCCTTCGAGGACCTCGTACCTGAAGTCACCGTATCTCAAGGAGAAAGACGGCTTGCATTCCAACTTCCACTAAAGCACAGTGTTCTGTGTAACACTTCAGGCTTTGGGACATGCACAGGGCTCTTAGAGACCTAGGGCAGTCTATTGTCTAGGCACTTCACTCCACGTACAACACCCTGTGCAGAAAAATTGATTCTGGGCAGAGCCAAGTAGGTAGCCAGGTCTCTTTGGACCTCTTAGAAACCACAGCTACTTATGCTGTGTGTCAATCTGGAAACAGGACCTGATGGGGCGAGCCTTGCTGTCCCATCATGAAAGCTCCTTTTATGCGCCTAGAAGCTAGCTGAAAAACACTGTTGGTGTCGGGCTTATACTCACGACAGGCATGGCTGTGAGAGGGAAAAAGAGGTTTCACGAAGAAACACGTATTCCAGTTTCTGATTCAGAGCTCATCCTGTCCTGTTCTCTAGCTAAAGGGAAACTCAAAGTGAGGCCTAGCTTCGAAGGAGGGCCCTGATACGCCATGCAGTGGAGTAGGCGTGCAGCAGCTTCCAGGAGGCCTTAGTCGCTCTTCTGCTTTAGTTGAACGCTAGTAAGCTTTTCAGGACTCGTAGAGCCCTCGCGGCAGCACTCGTTTCCGTACAGCGACCCTGAGTACCCCGAGGCTCCCCTGGGATTGCTGGGTCACACTCAGACCCGTAGGCCATTCAGGGTGGCCCTACGTAGGTCGAGTGAAGAGTCACACGCTGCACTCTTCCTTGGGCGAGCTAGATATCCCCAGTTCACCAACGGCTTCATGAACACGGTCCTAGCAAGTCCAGCATACCATGAAATTCGTCCTCGTTGCCCTACTCTGAGCGGTACTGAGAAAAACTCTCTGCTTACAAGTCCTTCTAGGACCTCATACCTGAAGTCACCGTATCTCCAGGAGAAAGGCAGCTTGCATTGCAACTTCCACTACAGCACAGTTTTGTGTGGAACACTTCAGGCTTTGGGGAGAGGCACAGGACCCTAGGAGTCCTAGGGCAGTCTTTCATCTAAGCAGTTCGCTACACGCAGAGCACCCTGTGTAGAAAAGTTGAATGAGGGAAGAGCCAGGGAGGTAGCTAGGTCTCTTTGGACCTGCCAGAAGCCAGAGACACTTACGCTGCGTGTCAACCTGGAGATGGTGCCTGATGGGACTGGCCTTGTTTTCCCACCTTGAAAGCTCCTCTTCTGCGCCTTGAAGCTCCCTTAAAAACACTGTGGTTGTCAGCCTTATATTCATTGCAGGCATGGCTGTGTGAGGGAAAAAGAGGATACACGAAGAGACAGGGTATTTCAGTTTCTGATTCAGAGCTCATCCTGTCCTGTTTTATAGCTAAAGGGAAACTCAAAGTGAGCCCTCGCTTCGAAGGAGGGCCCTGATATGCCATGTAGCGGAGTAGGCGTGCAAAGGCTTCCATGAGGCCTTAGTCGCTCTCTTGCTTTAGTTGAACGCTAGTAAGGTATTCAGGACTCGTAGAGCCCTCGCGGCAGCACTCGTTTCCGTACAAGGACACTGAGTACTCCAAGGCTACCCTGGGCTTGCTGGGCCACAGTCAGACCCGTAGGCCTGTCAGGGTGCCCATGGGTAGGCGGAGTAAAGGGTAACACACTGCACGCTTCATTCGGGGAGCTAGGTATCCCCAGCTACAGAAAGGTTTCATCAACACGGTTCTAGAAAATCCAGCATAACATGGAAATCGTCCTCGTTACCCTAGTCTCAGCTGTACTGAGAAAAACTCTCTGCTTACAAGTCCTTCTAGGACCTCATAACAAGTCACCGTATCTCAAGATTAAAGGCAGATTGCATTGCAACTTCCACTACAACACTGTTTTCTGTGGAACAATTCAGGCTTTTGGGAGAGGCACAGGACCCTAGGAGACCTAGGGCACTCTTTCGTCTAGGCAGTTCACTACACGCAGAGCACCCTGTGTAGAAAAGTTGAATGAGGGAAGAGCCAGGGAGGTAGCTAGGTCTCTTTTGACCTGCCAGAAGCCAGAGACACTTACGCTGCGTGTCAACCTGGAGATGGTGCCTGATGGGACTGGCCTTGTTTTCCCACCTTGAAAGCTCCTCTTCTGCGCCTTGAAGCTCCCTTAAAAACCCTGTTGTTGTCAGGCTTATACTCATTGCAGGCATGACTGTTAGAGGAAAAAGAGGTTACACGAAGAGACAGGGTATTTTAGTTTCCGAGTCAGAGCTCATCCTGTCCTGTTTCATAGCTAAAGGGAAACTCAAAGGGAGCTCTCACTTCGAAGGTGGGCCCTGATATGCCAAGTAGCGGGGTAGGCGTGCAACAGTTTCCATGAGGCCTTAGAAGTTCTCCTGCGTTAGATGAACGCTAGTAAGGTTTTCAGGACTCCTAAATGCCTCGCGGCAGCACTCGTTTCCATACAAAGACACTGAGTACTCCAAGGCTTCCCTGGGCTTGCTGGGCCACAGTCAGACCCGTAGGCCCGTCAGGATGCCCCTGGGTAGGCCGAGTGAAGGGTAACACGCTGCACGCTTTACTCGGGGAGCTAGATATCCCCAACTACCGAAAGGTTTCATGAACACGGTTCTAGAAAGTCAGGCATGCCGTGGAAGTCGTCCTCGTTGCCCTAGTCTGAGCTGTACTGAGAAAAACTCTCTGCTTACAAGTCCTTCTAGGACCTCATAGCTTAAGTCACCGTATCTCAAGGAGAAAGGCAGCTTGCATTGCAACTTCCACTACAGCACAGTTTTCTGTGGAACACTTCAGGCTTTTGGGAGAGGCACCGGACCCTCAGAGACCTAGGGCCCTCTTTCGTCTAGGCAGTTCACTACACGCAGAACACCCTGTGTAGAAAAGTTGAATCAGGGAAGAGCCAGGGAGGTAGCTAGGTCTCTTTTGACCTGCCAGTACCCTGAGACACTTACTCTGAGTGTCATCCTGGAGATGGTGCCTGATGGGACGGGCCTTGTTTTCCCACCTTGAAAGCTCCTCTTCTGCGCCTTGAAGATCCCTTAAAAACACTGTGGTTGTCAGCCTTATACTCACGGCAGGCATGGCTGTGAGAGGGAAAAAGAGGTTTCACGAAGAAACAGGGTATCCCAGTTTCTCGGTCAGAGCTCATCCTGTCCTGTTCTATAGCTAAAGGGAATCTCAAAGTGAGGCCTAACTTCGAAGGAGGGCCCTGATATGCCATGCAGCAGGGTAGGAGTGCGCAGCTTCCACGAGGCCTTAGTCGCACTTCTGCATTAGTTTCACGGTACTAATCTTCTCAGGACTCCTGCTCCCTTGCGTCTGCACCCGTTTCCGTACAAAGACACTGAGTAACCCCCAGGCTCCCCTGAGTTGAAGATCAACATTCAGACACGTAGGCCCTTCGGAGTCCCCGTGTCTGTGCCGAGTGAAGGGCAGCATGATGCACGCTCCCTCGGGGGAGCTCGATTTCCTCAGCTCACCAACAGCCTCAGGAACACGGTTGTAGTAGGTGCAGCATGCCATGCCAGTCTGCCTGCTTACAGTAGTCCGAGCTGTACTGAGGGAAACTCTTTGCTTACAGTTCCTTCTACCAGCTCCTAGCTGAAGTCAACCAACCTCTAGGAGAGAGTCGGCTTGTGGTCCAAGTGCAACTAGAGCACACTTTCTGGTGTAACGCCGCAGGCTTTTGGAAGATGCCCAGGAGCCCAGGACACCTAGGGAATTCTTTCATTTAGGCAGTTCGCTACACGCAGAACACCCTGCATAGAAAAGTTGATTCTCCAAGGACCCAGTGAGGAGCTAGGTCTCTTTTGACCTGCTAGAAACCACAGATGCTTCTTCTGCGTGTCAGCCTGGAAATGGCGGCCTTAGGAGACAAGCCTTGTTTTCCCGTCTTGAAAGCTCCATTCATGCGGCCTTGAAGCTACCTGAAAAACACTGTGGTTGTCGGACTTGTCCTCACTCCAGGCATGGCTCTGGAAGAAAATGAGTTTTCTCGAAAGAAAGAGGGTGCTTCCAGGCCCTGGTGGGGAGCATATCCTGCCCTGCACTAGAGCTAAGGGGAATCTCAACGTGCGCCCTACCCTCGACCTAAGGCTCTGATTTGCCCTCCAGAAGGGTAGTTGTGCAGCATTTTCCTTGAGGCCTTAGTCGCAGTCCTGCATTAGTTTAAAGGTACTACTCCTTCTCAGGACTCCAGGCCCACTCGTGTCAGTACCCATTTGCGTACAAGAACTCTGAGTACCCCAGGACTCCCCTGGGCTTGCTGGGCCACACTCAGACCCGTAGGCCCTTCAGTGTGCCCCTTTTTAGGCCGAGTGAAAGATAACAAACTGCACTCTTTCTTGGGAAAGCTAGATTTCCTCAGCTCACCATCAGCCTCAGGAACACGGTTCTAGCAAGGCCAGCAAACCATGGAAGTCTGCCTCATCAGCCGATTCTGAGCTGTACTGAGTAAAACTCTCTGCTTTGAAGTCCTTCGAGGACCTCGTACCTGAAGTCACCGTATCTCAAGGAGAAAGACGGCTTGCATTCCAACTTCCACTAAAGCACAGTGTTCTGTGTAACACTTCAGGCTTTGGGACATGCACAGGGCTCTTAGAGACCTAGGGCAGTCTATTGTCTAGGCACTTCACTCCACGTACAACACCCTGTGCAGAAAAATTGATTCTGGGCAGAGCCAAGTAGGTAGCCAGGTCTCTTTGGACCTCTTAGAAACCACAGCTACTTATGCTGTGTGTCAATCTGGAAACAGGACCTGATGGGGCGAGCCTTGCTGTCCCATCATGAAAGCTCCTTTTATGCGCCTAGAAGCTAGCTGAAAAACACTGTTGGTGTCGGGCTTATACTCACGACAGGCATGGCTGTGAGAGGGAAAAAGAGGTTTCACGAAGAAACACGTATTCCAGTTTCTGATTCAGAGCTCATCCTGTCCTGTTCTCTAGCTAAAGGGAAACTCAAAGTGAGGCCTAGCTTCGAAGGAGGGCCCTGATACGCCATGCAGTGGAGTAGGCGTGCAGCAGCTTCCAGGAGGCCTTAGTCGCTCTTCTGCTTTAGTTGAACGCTAGTAAGCTTTTCAGGACTCGTAGAGCCCTCGCGGCAGCACTCGTTTCCGTACAGCGACCCTGAGTACCCCGAGGCTCCCCTGGGATTGCTGGGTCACACTCAGACCCGTAGGCCATTCAGGGTGGCCCTACGTAGGTCGAGTGAAGAGTCACACGCTGCACTCTTCCTTGGGCGAGCTAGATATCCCCAGTTCACCAACGGCTTCATGAACACGGTCCTAGCAAGTCCAGCATACCATGAAATTCGTCCTCGTTGCCCTACTCTGAGCGGTACTGAGAAAAACTCTCTGCTTACAAGTCCTTCTAGGACCTCATACCTGAAGTCACCGTATCTCCAGGAGAAAGGCAGCTTGCATTGCAACTTCCACTACAGCACAGTTTTGTGTGGAACACTTCAGGCTTTGGGGAGAGGCACAGGACCCTAGGAGTCCTAGGGCAGTCTTTCATCTAAGCAGTTCGCTACACGCAGAGCACCCTGTGTAGAAAAGTTGAATGAGGGAAGAGCCAGGGAGGTAGCTAGGTCTCTTTGGACCTGCCAGAAGCCAGAGACACTTACGCTGCGTGTCAACCTGGAGATGGTGCCTGATGGGACTGGCCTTGTTTTCCCACCTTGAAAGCTCCTCTTCTGCGCCTTGAAGCTCCCTTAAAAACACTGTGGTTGTCAGCCTTATATTCATTGCAGGCATGGCTGTGTGAGGGAAAAAGAGGATACACGAAGAGACAGGGTATTTCAGTTTCTGATTCAGAGCTCATCCTGTCCTGTTTTATAGCTAAAGGGAAACTCAAAGTGAGCCCTCGCTTCGAAGGAGGGCCCTGATATGCCATGTAGCGGAGTAGGCGTGCAAAGGCTTCCATGAGGCCTTAGTCGCTCTCTTGCTTTAGTTGAACGCTAGTAAGGTATTCAGGACTCGTAGAGCCCTCGCGGCAGCACTCGTTTCCGTACAAGGACACTGAGTACTCCAAGGCTACCCTGGGCTTGCTGGGCCACAGTCAGACCCGTAGGCCTGTCAGGGTGCCCATGGGTAGGCGGAGTAAAGGGTAACACACTGCACGCTTCATTCGGGGAGCTAGGTATCCCCAGCTACAGAAAGGTTTCATCAACACGGTTCTAGAAAATCCAGCATAACATGGAAATCGTCCTCGTTACCCTAGTCTCAGCTGTACTGAGAAAAACTCTCTGCTTACAAGTCCTTCTAGGACCTCATAACAAGTCACCGTATCTCAAGATTAAAGGCAGATTGCATTGCAACTTCCACTACAACACTGTTTTCTGTGGAACAATTCAGGCTTTTGGGAGAGGCACAGGACCCTAGGAGACCTAGGGCACTCTTTCGTCTAGGCAGTTCACTACACGCAGAGCACCCTGTGTAGAAAAGTTGAATGAGGGAAGAGCCAGGGAGGTAGCTAGGTCTCTTTTGACCTGCCAGAAGCCAGAGACACTTACGCTGCGTGTCAACCTGGAGATGGTGCCTGATGGGACTGGCCTTGTTTTCCCACCTTGAAAGCTCCTCTTCTGCGCCTTGAAGCTCCCTTAAAAACCCTGTTGTTGTCAGGCTTATACTCATTGCAGGCATGACTGTTAGAGGAAAAAGAGGTTACACGAAGAGACAGGGTATTTTAGTTTCCGAGTCAGAGCTCATCCTGTCCTGTTTCATAGCTAAAGGGAAACTCAAAGGGAGCTCTCACTTCGAAGGTGGGCCCTGATATGCCAAGTAGCGGGGTAGGCGTGCAACAGTTTCCATGAGGCCTTAGAAGTTCTCCTGCGTTAGATGAACGCTAGTAAGGTTTTCAGGACTCCTAAATGCCTCGCGGCAGCACTCGTTTCCATACAAAGACACTGAGTACTCCAAGGCTTCCCTGGGCTTGCTGGGCCACAGTCAGACCCGTAGGCCCGTCAGGATGCCCCTGGGTAGGCCGAGTGAAGGGTAACACGCTGCACGCTTTACTCGGGGAGCTAGATATCCCCAACTACCGAAAGGTTTCATGAACACGGTTCTAGAAAGTCAGGCATGCCGTGGAAGTCGTCCTCGTTGCCCTAGTCTGAGCTGTACTGAGAAAAACTCTCTGCTTACAAGTCCTTCTAGGACCTCATAGCTTAAGTCACCGTATCTCAAGGAGAAAGGCAGCTTGCATTGCAACTTCCACTACAGCACAGTTTTCTGTGGAACACTTCAGGCTTTTGGGAGAGGCACCGGACCCTCAGAGACCTAGGGCCCTCTTTCGTCTAGGCAGTTCACTACACGCAGAACACCCTGTGTAGAAAAGTTGAATCAGGGAAGAGCCAGGGAGGTAGCTAGGTCTCTTTTGACCTGCCAGTACCCTGAGACACTTACTCTGAGTGTCATCCTGGAGATGGTGCCTGATGGGACGGGCCTTGTTTTCCCACCTTGAAAGCTCCTCTTCTGCGCCTTGAAGATCCCTTAAAAACACTGTGGTTGTCAGCCTTATACTCACGGCAGGCATGGCTGTGAGAGGGAAAAAGAGGTTTCACGAAGAAACAGGGTATCCCAGTTTCTCGGTCAGAGCTCATCCTGTCCTGTTCTATAGCTAAAGGGAATCTCAAAGTGAGGCCTAACTTCGAAGGAGGGCCCTGATATGCCATGCAGCAGGGTAGGAGTGCGCAGCTTCCACGAGGCCTTAGTCGCACTTCTGCATTAGTTTCACGGTACTAATCTTCTCAGGACTCCTGCTCCCTTGCGTCTGCACCCGTTTCCGTACAAAGACACTGAGTAACCCCCAGGCTCCCCTGAGTTGAAGATCAACATTCAGACACGTAGGCCCTTCGGAGTCCCCGTGTCTGTGCCGAGTGAAGGGCAGCATGATGCACGCTCCCTCGGGGGAGCTCGATTTCCTCAGCTCACCAACAGCCTCAGGAACACGGTTGTAGTAGGTGCAGCATGCCATGCCAGTC
This sequence comes from Balaenoptera borealis, assembly GCF_965194805.1. Taxonomy (NCBI): domain Eukaryota; kingdom Metazoa; phylum Chordata; class Mammalia; order Artiodactyla; family Balaenopteridae; genus Balaenoptera; species Balaenoptera borealis. The sequence goes on along the minus strand of NW_028122341.1, from coordinate 36,384 downwards.
TGCCTGCTTACAGTAGTCCGAGCTGTACTGAGGGAAACTCTTTGCTTACAGTTCCTTCTACCAGCTCCTAGCTGAAGTCAACCAACCTCTAGGAGAGAGTCGGCTTGTGGTCCAAGTGCAACTAGAGCACACTTTCTGGTGTAACGCCGCAGGCTTTTGGAAGATGCCCAGGAGCCCAGGACACCTAGGGAATTCTTTCATTTAGGCAGTTCGCTACACGCAGAACACCCTGCATAGAAAAGTTGATTCTCCAAGGACCCAGTGAGGAGCTAGGTCTCTTTTGACCTGCTAGAAACCACAGATGCTTCTTCTGCGTGTCAGCCTGGAAATGGCGGCCTTAGGAGACAAGCCTTGTTTTCCCGTCTTGAAAGCTCCATTCATGCGGCCTTGAAGCTACCTGAAAAACACTGTGGTTGTCGGACTTGTCCTCACTCCAGGCATGGCTCTGGAAGAAAATGAGTTTTCTCGAAAGAAAGAGGGTGCTTCCAGGCCCTGGTGGGGAGCATATCCTGCCCTGCACTAGAGCTAAGGGGAATCTCAACGTGCGCCCTACCCTCGACCTAAGGCTCTGATTTGCCCTCCAGAAGGGTAGTTGTGCAGCATTTTCCTTGAGGCCTTAGTCGCAGTCCTGCATTAGTTTAAAGGTACTACTCCTTCTCAGGACTCCAGGCCCACTCGTGTCAGTACCCATTTGCGTACAAGAACTCTGAGTACCCCAGGACTCCCCTGGGCTTGCTGGGCCACACTCAGACCCGTAGGCCCTTCAGTGTGCCCCTTTTTAGGCCGAGTGAAAGATAACAAACTGCACTCTTTCTTGGGAAAGCTAGATTTCCTCAGCTCACCATCAGCCTCAGGAACACGGTTCTAGCAAGGCCAGCAAACCATGGAAGTCTGCCTCATCAGCCGATTCTGAGCTGTACTGAGTAAAACTCTCTGCTTTGAAGTCCTTCGAGGACCTCGTACCTGAAGTCACCGTATCTCAAGGAGAAAGACGGCTTGCATTCCAACTTCCACTAAAGCACAGTGTTCTGTGTAACACTTCAGGCTTTGGGACATGCACAGGGCTCTTAGAGACCTAGGGCAGTCTATTGTCTAGGCACTTCACTCCACGTACAACACCCTGTGCAGAAAAATTGATTCTGGGCAGAGCCAAGTAGGTAGCCAGGTCTCTTTGGACCTCTTAGAAACCACAGCTACTTATGCTGTGTGTCAATCTGGAAACAGGACCTGATGGGGCGAGCCTTGCTGTCCCATCATGAAAGCTCCTTTTATGCGCCTAGAAGCTAGCTGAAAAACACTGTTGGTGTCGGGCTTATACTCACGACAGGCATGGCTGTGAGAGGGAAAAAGAGGTTTCACGAAGAAACACGTATTCCAGTTTCTGATTCAGAGCTCATCCTGTCCTGTTCTCTAGCTAAAGGGAAACTCAAAGTGAGGCCTAGCTTCGAAGGAGGGCCCTGATACGCCATGCAGTGGAGTAGGCGTGCAGCAGCTTCCAGGAGGCCTTAGTCGCTCTTCTGCTTTAGTTGAACGCTAGTAAGCTTTTCAGGACTCGTAGAGCCCTCGCGGCAGCACTCGTTTCCGTACAGCGACCCTGAGTACCCCGAGGCTCCCCTGGGATTGCTGGGTCACACTCAGACCCGTAGGCCATTCAGGGTGGCCCTACGTAGGTCGAGTGAAGAGTCACACGCTGCACTCTTCCTTGGGCGAGCTAGATATCCCCAGTTCACCAACGGCTTCATGAACACGGTCCTAGCAAGTCCAGCATACCATGAAATTCGTCCTCGTTGCCCTACTCTGAGCGGTACTGAGAAAAACTCTCTGCTTACAAGTCCTTCTAGGACCTCATACCTGAAGTCACCGTATCTCCAGGAGAAAGGCAGCTTGCATTGCAACTTCCACTACAGCACAGTTTTGTGTGGAACACTTCAGGCTTTGGGGAGAGGCACAGGACCCTAGGAGTCCTAGGGCAGTCTTTCATCTAAGCAGTTCGCTACACGCAGAGCACCCTGTGTAGAAAAGTTGAATGAGGGAAGAGCCAGGGAGGTAGCTAGGTCTCTTTGGACCTGCCAGAAGCCAGAGACACTTACGCTGCGTGTCAACCTGGAGATGGTGCCTGATGGGACTGGCCTTGTTTTCCCACCTTGAAAGCTCCTCTTCTGCGCCTTGAAGCTCCCTTAAAAACACTGTGGTTGTCAGCCTTATATTCATTGCAGGCATGGCTGTGTGAGGGAAAAAGAGGATACACGAAGAGACAGGGTATTTCAGTTTCTGATTCAGAGCTCATCCTGTCCTGTTTTATAGCTAAAGGGAAACTCAAAGTGAGCCCTCGCTTCGAAGGAGGGCCCTGATATGCCATGTAGCGGAGTAGGCGTGCAAAGGCTTCCATGAGGCCTTAGTCGCTCTCTTGCTTTAGTTGAACGCTAGTAAGGTATTCAGGACTCGTAGAGCCCTCGCGGCAGCACTCGTTTCCGTACAAGGACACTGAGTACTCCAAGGCTACCCTGGGCTTGCTGGGCCACAGTCAGACCCGTAGGCCTGTCAGGGTGCCCATGGGTAGGCGGAGTAAAGGGTAACACACTGCACGCTTCATTCGGGGAGCTAGGTATCCCCAGCTACAGAAAGGTTTCATCAACACGGTTCTAGAAAATCCAGCATAACATGGAAATCGTCCTCGTTACCCTAGTCTCAGCTGTACTGAGAAAAACTCTCTGCTTACAAGTCCTTCTAGGACCTCATAACAAGTCACCGTATCTCAAGATTAAAGGCAGATTGCATTGCAACTTCCACTACAACACTGTTTTCTGTGGAACAATTCAGGCTTTTGGGAGAGGCACAGGACCCTAGGAGACCTAGGGCACTCTTTCGTCTAGGCAGTTCACTACACGCAGAGCACCCTGTGTAGAAAAGTTGAATGAGGGAAGAGCCAGGGAGGTAGCTAGGTCTCTTTTGACCTGCCAGAAGCCAGAGACACTTACGCTGCGTGTCAACCTGGAGATGGTGCCTGATGGGACTGGCCTTGTTTTCCCACCTTGAAAGCTCCTCTTCTGCGCCTTGAAGCTCCCTTAAAAACCCTGTTGTTGTCAGGCTTATACTCATTGCAGGCATGACTGTTAGAGGAAAAAGAGGTTACACGAAGAGACAGGGTATTTTAGTTTCCGAGTCAGAGCTCATCCTGTCCTGTTTCATAGCTAAAGGGAAACTCAAAGGGAGCTCTCACTTCGAAGGTGGGCCCTGATATGCCAAGTAGCGGGGTAGGCGTGCAACAGTTTCCATGAGGCCTTAGAAGTTCTCCTGCGTTAGATGAACGCTAGTAAGGTTTTCAGGACTCCTAAATGCCTCGCGGCAGCACTCGTTTCCATACAAAGACACTGAGTACTCCAAGGCTTCCCTGGGCTTGCTGGGCCACAGTCAGACCCGTAGGCCCGTCAGGATGCCCCTGGGTAGGCCGAGTGAAGGGTAACACGCTGCACGCTTTACTCGGGGAGCTAGATATCCCCAACTACCGAAAGGTTTCATGAACACGGTTCTAGAAAGTCAGGCATGCCGTGGAAGTCGTCCTCGTTGCCCTAGTCTGAGCTGTACTGAGAAAAACTCTCTGCTTACAAGTCCTTCTAGGACCTCATAGCTTAAGTCACCGTATCTCAAGGAGAAAGGCAGCTTGCATTGCAACTTCCACTACAGCACAGTTTTCTGTGGAACACTTCAGGCTTTTGGGAGAGGCACCGGACCCTCAGAGACCTAGGGCCCTCTTTCGTCTAGGCAGTTCACTACACGCAGAACACCCTGTGTAGAAAAGTTGAATCAGGGAAGAGCCAGGGAGGTAGCTAGGTCTCTTTTGACCTGCCAGTACCCTGAGACACTTACTCTGAGTGTCATCCTGGAGATGGTGCCTGATGGGACGGGCCTTGTTTTCCCACCTTGAAAGCTCCTCTTCTGCGCCTTGAAGATCCCTTAAAAACACTGTGGTTGTCAGCCTTATACTCACGGCAGGCATGGCTGTGAGAGGGAAAAAGAGGTTTCACGAAGAAACAGGGTATCCCAGTTTCTCGGTCAGAGCTCATCCTGTCCTGTTCTATAGCTAAAGGGAATCTCAAAGTGAGGCCTAACTTCGAAGGAGGGCCCTGATATGCCATGCAGCAGGGTAGGAGTGCGCAGCTTCCACGAGGCCTTAGTCGCACTTCTGCATTAGTTTCACGGTACTAATCTTCTCAGGACTCCTGCTCCCTTGCGTCTGCACCCGTTTCCGTACAAAGACACTGAGTAACCCCCAGGCTCCCCTGAGTTGAAGATCAACATTCAGACACGTAGGCCCTTCGGAGTCCCCGTGTCTGTGCCGAGTGAAGGGCAGCATGATGCACGCTCCCTCGGGGGAGCTCGATTTCCTCAGCTCACCAACAGCCTCAGGAACACGGTTGTAGTAGGTGCAGCATGCCATGCCAGTCTGCCTGCTTACAGTAGTCCGAGCTGTACTGAGGGAAACTCTTTGCTTACAGTTCCTTCTACCAGCTCCTAGCTGAAGTCAACCAACCTCTAGGAGAGAGTCGGCTTGTGGTCCAAGTGCAACTAGAGCACACTTTCTGGTGTAACGCCGCAGGCTTTTGGAAGATGCCCAGGAGCCCAGGACACCTAGGGAATTCTTTCATTTAGGCAGTTCGCTACACGCAGAACACCCTGCATAGAAAAGTTGATTCTCCAAGGACCCAGTGAGGAGCTAGGTCTCTTTTGACCTGCTAGAAACCACAGATGCTTCTTCTGCGTGTCAGCCTGGAAATGGCGGCCTTAGGAGACAAGCCTTGTTTTCCCGTCTTGAAAGCTCCATTCATGCGGCCTTGAAGCTACCTGAAAAACACTGTGGTTGTCGGACTTGTCCTCACTCCAGGCATGGCTCTGGAAGAAAATGAGTTTTCTCGAAAGAAAGAGGGTGCTTCCAGGCCCTGGTGGGGAGCATATCCTGCCCTGCACTAGAGCTAAGGGGAATCTCAACGTGCGCCCTACCCTCGACCTAAGGCTCTGATTTGCCCTCCAGAAGGGTAGTTGTGCAGCATTTTCCTTGAGGCCTTAGTCGCAGTCCTGCATTAGTTTAAAGGTACTACTCCTTCTCAGGACTCCAGGCCCACTCGTGTCAGTACCCATTTGCGTACAAGAACTCTGAGTACCCCAGGACTCCCCTGGGCTTGCTGGGCCACACTCAGACCCGTAGGCCCTTCAGTGTGCCCCTTTTTAGGCCGAGTGAAAGATAACAAACTGCACTCTTTCTTGGGAAAGCTAGATTTCCTCAGCTCACCATCAGCCTCAGGAACACGGTTCTAGCAAGGCCAGCAAACCATGGAAGTCTGCCTCATCAGCCGATTCTGAGCTGTACTGAGTAAAACTCTCTGCTTTGAAGTCCTTCGAGGACCTCGTACCTGAAGTCACCGTATCTCAAGGAGAAAGACGGCTTGCATTCCAACTTCCACTAAAGCACAGTGTTCTGTGTAACACTTCAGGCTTTGGGACATGCACAGGGCTCTTAGAGACCTAGGGCAGTCTATTGTCTAGGCACTTCACTCCACGTACAACACCCTGTGCAGAAAAATTGATTCTGGGCAGAGCCAAGTAGGTAGCCAGGTCTCTTTGGACCTCTTAGAAACCACAGCTACTTATGCTGTGTGTCAATCTGGAAACAGGACCTGATGGGGCGAGCCTTGCTGTCCCATCATGAAAGCTCCTTTTATGCGCCTAGAAGCTAGCTGAAAAACACTGTTGGTGTCGGGCTTATACTCACGACAGGCATGGCTGTGAGAGGGAAAAAGAGGTTTCACGAAGAAACACGTATTCCAGTTTCTGATTCAGAGCTCATCCTGTCCTGTTCTCTAGCTAAAGGGAAACTCAAAGTGAGGCCTAGCTTCGAAGGAGGGCCCTGATACGCCATGCAGTGGAGTAGGCGTGCAGCAGCTTCCAGGAGGCCTTAGTCGCTCTTCTGCTTTAGTTGAACGCTAGTAAGCTTTTCAGGACTCGTAGAGCCCTCGCGGCAGCACTCGTTTCCGTACAGCGACCCTGAGTACCCCGAGGCTCCCCTGGGATTGCTGGGTCACACTCAGACCCGTAGGCCATTCAGGGTGGCCCTACGTAGGTCGAGTGAAGAGTCACACGCTGCACTCTTCCTTGGGCGAGCTAGATATCCCCAGTTCACCAACGGCTTCATGAACACGGTCCTAGCAAGTCCAGCATACCATGAAATTCGTCCTCGTTGCCCTACTCTGAGCGGTACTGAGAAAAACTCTCTGCTTACAAGTCCTTCTAGGACCTCATACCTGAAGTCACCGTATCTCCAGGAGAAAGGCAGCTTGCATTGCAACTTCCACTACAGCACAGTTTTGTGTGGAACACTTCAGGCTTTGGGGAGAGGCACAGGACCCTAGGAGTCCTAGGGCAGTCTTTCATCTAAGCAGTTCGCTACACGCAGAGCACCCTGTGTAGAAAAGTTGAATGAGGGAAGAGCCAGGGAGGTAGCTAGGTCTCTTTGGACCTGCCAGAAGCCAGAGACACTTACGCTGCGTGTCAACCTGGAGATGGTGCCTGATGGGACTGGCCTTGTTTTCCCACCTTGAAAGCTCCTCTTCTGCGCCTTGAAGCTCCCTTAAAAACACTGTGGTTGTCAGCCTTATATTCATTGCAGGCATGGCTGTGTGAGGGAAAAAGAGGATACACGAAGAGACAGGGTATTTCAGTTTCTGATTCAGAGCTCATCCTGTCCTGTTTTATAGCTAAAGGGAAACTCAAAGTGAGCCCTCGCTTCGAAGGAGGGCCCTGATATGCCATGTAGCGGAGTAGGCGTGCAAAGGCTTCCATGAGGCCTTAGTCGCTCTCTTGCTTTAGTTGAACGCTAGTAAGGTATTCAGGACTCGTAGAGCCCTCGCGGCAGCACTCGTTTCCGTACAAGGACACTGAGTACTCCAAGGCTACCCTGGGCTTGCTGGGCCACAGTCAGACCCGTAGGCCTGTCAGGGTGCCCATGGGTAGGCGGAGTAAAGGGTAACACACTGCACGCTTCATTCGGGGAGCTAGGTATCCCCAGCTACAGAAAGGTTTCATCAACACGGTTCTAGAAAATCCAGCATAACATGGAAATCGTCCTCGTTACCCTAGTCTCAGCTGTACTGAGAAAAACTCTCTGCTTACAAGTCCTTCTAGGACCTCATAACAAGTCACCGTATCTCAAGATTAAAGGCAGATTGCATTGCAACTTCCACTACAACACTGTTTTCTGTGGAACAATTCAGGCTTTTGGGAGAGGCACAGGACCCTAGGAGACCTAGGGCACTCTTTCGTCTAGGCAGTTCACTACACGCAGAGCACCCTGTGTAGAAAAGTTGAATGAGGGAAGAGCCAGGGAGGTAGCTAGGTCTCTTTGGACCTGCCAGAAGCCAGAGACACTTACGCTGCGTGTCAACCTGGAGATGGTGCCTGATGGGACTGGCCTTGTTTTCCCACCTTGAAAGCTCCTCTTCTGCGCCTTGAAGCTCCCTTAAAAACCCTGTTGTTGTCAGGCTTATACTCATTGCAGGCATGACTGTTAGAGGAAAAAGAGGTTACACGAAGAGACAGGGTATTTTAGTTTCCGAGTCAGAGCTCATCCTGTCCTGTTTCATAGCTAAAGGGAAACTCAAAGGGAGCTCTCACTTCGAAGGTGGGCCCTGATATGCCAAGTAGCGGGGTAGGCGTGCAACAGTTTCCATGAGGCCTTAGAAGTTCTCCTGCGTTAGATGAACGCTAGTAAGGTTTTCAGGACTCCTAAATGCCTCGCGGCAGCACTCGTTTCCATACAAAGACACTGAGTACTCCAAGGCTTCCCTGGGCTTGCTGGGCCACAGTCAGACCCGTAGGCCCGTCAGGATGCCCCTGGGTAGGCCGAGTGAAGGGTAACACGCTGCACGCTTTACTCGGGGAGCTAGATATCCCCAACTACCGAAAGGTTTCATGAACACGGTTCTAGAAAGTCAGGCATGCCGTGGAAGTCGTCCTCGTTGCCCTAGTCTGAGCTGTACTGAGAAAAACTCTCTGCTTACAAGTCCTTCTAGGACCTCATAGCTTAAGTCACCGTATCTCAAGGAGAAAGGCAGCTTGCATTGCAACTTCCACTACAGCACAGTTTTCTGTGGAACACTTCAGGCTTTTGGGAGAGGCACCAGACCCTCAGAGACCTAGGGCCCTCTTTCGTCTAGGCAGTTCACTACACGCAGAACACCCTGTGTAGAAAAGTTGAATCAGGGAAGAGCCAGGGAGGTAGCTAGGTCTCTTTTGACCTGCCAGTACCCTGAGACACTTACTCTGAGTGTCATCCTGGAGATGGTGCCTGATGGGACGGGCCTTGTTTTCCCACCTTGAAAGCTCCTCTTCTGCGCCTTGAAGATCCCTTAAAAACACTGTGGTTGTCAGCCTTATACTCACGGCAGGCATGGCTGTGAGAGGGAAAAAGAGGTTTCACGAAGAAACAGGGTATCCCAGTTTCTCGGTCAGAGCTCATCCTGTCCTGTTCTATAGCTAAAGGGAATCTCAAAGTGAGGCCTAACTTCGAAGGAGGGCCCTGATATGCCATGCAGCAGGGTAGGAGTGCGCAGCTTCCACGAGGCCTTAGTCGCACTTCTGCATTAGTTTCACGGTACTAATCTTCTCAGGACTCCTGCTCCCTTGCGTCTGCACCCGTTTCCGTACAAAGACACTGAGTAACCCCCAGGCTCCCCTGAGTTGAAGATCAACATTCAGACACGTAGGCCCTTCGGAGTCCCCGTGTCTGTGCCGAGTGAAGGGCAGCATGATGCACGCTCCCTCGGGGGAGCTCGATTTCCTCAGCTCACCAACAGCCTCAGGAACACGGTTGTAGTAGGTGCAGCATGCCATGCCAGTCTGCCTGCTTACAGTAGTCCGAGCTGTACTGAGGGAAACTCTTTGCTTACAGTTCCTTCTACCAGCTCCTAGCTGAAGTCAACCAACCTCTAGGAGAGAGTCGGCTTGTGGTCCAAGTGCAACTAGAGCACACTTTCTGGTGTAACGCCGCAGGCTTTTGGAAGATGCCCAGGAGCCCAGGACACCTAGGGAATTCTTTCATTTAGGCAGTTCGCTACACGCAGAACACCCTGCATAGAAAAGTTGATTCTCCAAGGACCCAGTGAGGAGCTAGGTCTCTTTTGACCTGCTAGAAACCACAGATGCTTCTTCTGCGTGTCAGCCTGGAAATGGCGGCCTTAGGAGACAAGCCTTGTTTTCCCGTCTTGAAAGCTCCATTCATGCGGCCTTGAAGCTACCTGAAAAACACTGTGGTTGTCGGACTTGTCCTCACTCCAGGCATGGCTCTGGAAGAAAATGAGTTTTCTCGAAAGAAAGAGGGTGCTTCCAGGCCCTGGTGGGGAGCATATCCTGCCCTGCACTAGAGCTAAGGGGAATCTCAACGTGCGCCCTACCCTCGACCTAAGGCTCTGATTTGCCCTCCAGAAGGGTAGTTGTGCAGCATTTTCCTTGAGGCCTTAGTCGCAGTCCTGCATTAGTTTAAAGGTACTACTCCTTCTCAGGACTCCAGGCCCACTCGTGTCAGTACCCATTTGCGTACAAGAACTCTGAGTACCCCAGGACTCCCCTGGGCTTGCTGGGCCACACTCAGACCCGTAGGCCCTTCAGTGTGCCCCTTTTTAGGCCGAGTGAAAGATAACAAACTGCACTCTTTCTTGGGAAAGCTAGATTTCCTCAGCTCACCATCAGCCTCAGGAACACGGTTCTAGCAAGGCCAGCAAACCATGGAAGTCTGCCTCATCAGCCGATTCTGAGCTGTACTGAGTAAAACTCTCTGCTTTGAAGTCCTTCGAGGACCTCGTACCTGAAGTCACCGTATCTCAAGGAGAAAGACGGCTTGCATTCCAACTTCCACTAAAGCACAGTGTTCTGTGTAACACTTCAGGCTTTGGGACATGCACAGGGCTCTTAGAGACCTAGGGCAGTCTATTGTCTAGGCACTTCACTCCACGTACAACACCCTGTGCAGAAAAATTGATTCTGGGCAGAGCCAAGTAGGTAGCCAGGTCTCTTTGGACCTCTTAGAAACCACAGCTACTTATGCTGTGTGTCAATCTGGAAACAGGACCTGATGGGGCGAGCCTTGCTGTCCCATCATGAAAGCTCCTTTTATGCGCCTAGAAGCTAGCTGAAAAACACTGTTGGTGTCGGGCTTATACTCACGACAGGCATGGCTGTGAGAGGGAAAAAGAGGTTTCACGAAGAAACACGTATTCCAGTTTCTGATTCAGAGCTCATCCTGTCCTGTTCTCTAGCTAAAGGGAAACTCAAAGTGAGGCCTAGCTTCGAAGGAGGGCCCTGATACGCCATGCAGTGGAGTAGGCGTGCAGCAGCTTCCAGGAGGCCTTAGTCGCTCTTCTGCTTTAGTTGAACGCTAGTAAGCTTTTCAGGACTCGTAGAGCCCTCGCGGCAGCACTCGTTTCCGTACAGCGACCCTGAGTACCCCGAGGCTCCCCTGGGATTGCTGGGTCACACTCAGACCCGTAGGCCATTCAGGGTGGCCCTACGTAGGTCGAGTGAAGAGTCACACGCTGCACTCTTCCTTGGGCGAGCTAGATATCCCCAGTTCACCAACGGCTTCATGAACACGGTCCTAGCAAGTCCAGCATACCATGAAATTCGTCCTCGTTGCCCTACTCTGAGCGGTACTGAGAAAAACTCTCTGCTTACAAGTCCTTCTAGGACCTCATACCTGAAGTCACCGTATCTCCAGGAGAAAGGCAGCTTGCATTGCAACTTCCACTACAGCACAGTTTTGTGTGGAACACTTCAGGCTTTGGGGAGAGGCACAGGACCCTAGGAGTCCTAGGGCAGTCTTTCATCTAAGCAGTTCGCTACACGCAGAGCACCCTGTGTAGAAAAGTTGAATGAGGGAAGAGCCAGGGAGGTAGCTAGGTCTCTTTGGACCTGCCAGAAGCCAGAGACACTTACGCTGCGTGTCAACCTGGAGATGGTGCCTGATGGGACTGGCCTTGTTTTCCCACCTTGAAAGCTCCTCTTCTGCGCCTTGAAGCTCCCTTAAAAACACTGTGGTTGTCAGCCTTATATTCATTGCAGGCATGGCTGTGTGAGGGAAAAAGAGGATACACGAAGAGACAGGGTATTTCAGTTTCTGATTCAGAGCTCATCCTGTCCTGTTTTATAGCTAAAGGGAAACTCAAAGTGAGCCCTCGCTTCGAAGGAGGGCCCTGATATGCCATGTAGCGGAGTAGGCGTGCAAAGGCTTCCATGAGGCCTTAGTCGCTCTCTTGCTTTAGTTGAACGCTAGTAAGGTATTCAGGACTCCTCGACCCCTCGCGGCAGCACTCGTTTCCGTACAAGGACACTGAGTACTCCAAGGCTACCCTGGGCTTGCTGGGCCACAGTCAGACCCGTAGGCCTGTCAGGGTGCCCATGGGTAGGCGGAGTAAAGGGTAACACACTGCACGCTTCATTCGGGGAGCTAGGTATCCCCAGCTACAGAAAGGTTTCATCAACACGGTTCTAGAAAATCCAGCATAACATGGAAATCGTCCTCGTTACCCTAGTCTCAGCTGTACTGAGAAAAACTCTCTGCTTACAAGTCCTTCTAGGACCTCATAACAAGTCACCGTATCTCAAGATTAAAGGCAGATTGCATTGCAACTTCCACTACAACACTGTTTTCTGTGGAACAATTCAGGCTTTTGGGAGAGGCACAGGACCCTAGGAGACCTAGGGCACTCTTTCGTCTAGGCAGTTCACTACACGCAGAGCACCCTGTGTAGAAAAGTTGAATGAGGGAAGAGCCAGGGAGGTAGCTAGGTCTCTTTGGACCTGCCAGAAGCCAGAGACACTTACGCTGCGTGTCAACCTGGAGATGGTGCCTGATGGGACTGGCCTTGTTTTCCCACCTTGAAAGCTCCTCTTCTGCGCCTTGAAGCTCCCTTAAAAACCCTGTTGTTGTCAGGCTTATACTCATTGCAGGCATGACTGTTAGAGGAAAAAGAGGTTACACGAAGAGACAGGGTATTTTAGTTTCCGAGTCAGAGCTCATCCTGTCCTGTTTCATAGCTAAAGGGAAACTCAAAGGGAGCTCTCACTTCGAAGGTGGGCCCTGATATGCCAAGTAGCGGGGTAGGCGTGCAACAGTTTCCATGAGGCCTTAGAAGTTCTCCTGCGTTAGATGAACGCTAGTAAGGTTTTCAGGACTCCTAAATGCCTCGCGGCAGCACTCGTTTCCATACAAAGACACTGAGTACTCCAAGGCTTCCCTGGGCTTGCTGGGCCACAGTCAGACCCGTAGGCCCGTCAGGATGCCCCTGGGTAGGCCGAGTGAAGGGTAACACGCTGCACGCTTTACTCGGGGAGCTAGATATCCCCAACTACCGAAAGGTTTCATGAACACGGTTCTAGAAAGTCAGGCATGCCGTGGAAGTCGTCCTCGTTGCCCTAGTCTGAGCTGTACTGAGAAAAACTCTCTGCTTACAAGTCCTTCTAGGACCTCATAGCTTAAGTCACCGTATCTCAAGGAGAAAGGCAGCTTGCATTGCAACTTCCACTACAGCACAGTTTTCTGTGGAACACTTCAGGCTTTTGGGAGAGGCACCGGACCCTCAGAGACCTAGGGCCCTCTTTCGTCTAGGCAGTTCACTACACGCAGAACACCCTGTGTAGAAAAGTTGAATCAGGGAAGAGCCAGGGAGGTAGCTAGGTCTCTTTTGACCTGCCAGTACCCTGAGACACTTACTCTGAGTGTCATCCTGGAGATGGTGCCTGATGGGACGGGCCTTGTTTTCCCACCTTGAAAGCTCCTCTTCTGCGCCTTGAAGATCCCTTAAAAACACTGTGGTTGTCAGCCTTATACTCACGGCAGGCATGGCTGTGAGAGGGAAAAAGAGGTTTCACGAAGAAACAGGGTATCCCAGTTTCTCGGTCAGAGCTCATCCTGTCCTGTTCTATAGCTAAAGGGAATCTCAAAGTGAGGCCTAACTTCGAAGGAGGGCCCTGATATGCCATGCAGCAGGGTAGGAGTGCGCAGCTTCCACGAGGCCTTAGTCGCACTTCTGCATTAGTTTCACGGTACTAATCTTCTCAGGACTCCTGCTCCCTTGCGTCTGCACCCGTTTCCGTACAAAGACACTGAGTAACCCCCAGGCTCCCCTGAGTTGAAGATCAACATTCAGACACGTAGGCCCTTCGGAGTCCCCGTGTCTGTGCCGAGTGAAGGGCAGCATGATGCACGCTCCCTCGGGGGAGCTCGATTTCCTCAGCTCACCAACAGCCTCAGGAACACGGTTGTAGTAGGTGCAGCATGCCATGCCAGTCTGCCTGCTTACAGTAGTCCGAGCTGTACTGAGGGAAACTCTTTGCTTACAGTTCCTTCTACCAGCTCCTAGCTGAAGTCAACCAACCTCTAGGAGAGAGTCGGCTTGTGGTCCAAGTGCAACTAGAGCACACTTTCTGGTGTAACGCCGCAGGCTTTTGGAAGATGCCCAGGAGCCCAGGACACCTAGGGAATTCTTTCATTTAGGCAGTTCGCTACACGCAGAACACCCTGCATAGAAAAGTTGATTCTCCAAGGACCCAGTGAGGAGCTAGGTCTCTTTTGACCTGCTAGAAACCACAGATGCTTCTTCTGCGTGTCAGCCTGGAAATGGCGGCCTTAGGAGACAAGCCTTGTTTTCCCGTCTTGAAAGCTCCATTCATGCGGCCTTGAAGCTACCTGAAAAACACTGTGGTTGTCGGACTTGTCCTCACTCCAGGCATGGCTCTGGAAGAAAATGAGTTTTCTCGAAAGAAAGAGGGTGCTTCCAGGCCCTGGTGGGGAGCATATCCTGCCCTGCACTAGAGCTAAGGGGAATCTCAACGTGCGCCCTACCCTCGACCTAAGGCTCTGATTTGCCCTCCAGAAGGGTAGTTGTGCAGCATTTTCCTTGAGGCCTTAGTCGCAGTCCTGCATTAGTTTAAAGGTACTACTCCTTCTCAGGACTCCAGGCCCACTCGTGTCAGTACCCATTTGCGTACAAGAACTCTGAGTACCCCAGGACTCCCCTGGGCTTGCTGGGCCACACTCAGACCCGTAGGCCCTTCAGTGTGCCCCTTTTTAGGCCGAGTGAAAGATAACAAACTGCACTCTTTCTTGGGAAAGCTAGATTTCCTCAGCTCACCATCAGCCTCAGGAACACGGTTCTAGCAAGGCCAGCAAACCATGGAAGTCTGCCTCATCAGCCGATTCTGAGCTGTACTGAGTAAAACTCTCTGCTTTGAAGTCCTTCGAGGACCTCGTACCTGAAGTCACCGTATCTCAAGGAGAAAGACGGCTTGCATTCCAACTTCCACTAAAGCACAGTGTTCTGTGTAACACTTCAGGCTTTGGGACATGCACAGGGCTCTTAGAGACCTAGGGCAGTCTATTGTCTAGGCACTTCACTCCACGTACAACACCCTGTGCAGAAAAATTGATTCTGGGCAGAGCCAAGTAGGTAGCCAGGTCTCTTTGGACCTCTTAGAAACCACAGCTACTTATGCTGTGTGTCAATCTGGAAACAGGACCTGATGGGGCGAGCCTTGCTGTCCCATCATGAAAGCTCCTTTTATGCGCCTAGAAGCTAGCTGAAAAACACTGTTGGTGTCGGGCTTATACTCACGACAGGCATGGCTGTGAGAGGGAAAAAGAGGTTTCACGAAGAAACACGTATTCCAGTTTCTGATTCAGAGCTCATCCTGTCCTGTTCTCTAGCTAAAGGGAAACTCAAAGTGAGGCCTAGCTTCGAAGGAGGGCCCTGATACGCCATGCAGTGGAGTAGGCGTGCAGCAGCTTCCAGGAGGCCTTAGTCGCTCTTCTGCTTTAGTTGAACGCTAGTAAGCTTTTCAGGACTCGTAGAGCCCTCGCGGCAGCACTCGTTTCCGTACAGCGACCCTGAGTACCCCGAGGCTCCCCTGGGATTGCTGGGTCACACTCAGACCCGTAGGCCATTCAGGGTGGCCCTACGTAGGTCGAGTGAAGAGTCACACGCTGCACTCTTCCTTGGGCGAGCTAGATATCCCCAGTTCACCAACGGCTTCATGAACACGGTCCTAGCAAGTCCAGCATACCATGAAATTCGTCCTCGTTGCCCTACTCTGAGCGGTACTGAGAAAAACTCTCTGCTTACAAGTCCTTCTAGGACCTCATACCTGAAGTCACCGTATCTCCAGGAGAAAGGCAGCTTGCATTGCAACTTCCACTACAGCACAGTTTTGTGTGGAACACTTCAGGCTTTTGGGAGAGGCACAGGACCCTAGGAGTCCTAGGGCAGTCTTTCATCTAAGCAGTTCGCTACACGCAGAGCACCCTGTGTAGAAAAGTTGAATGAGGGAAGAGCCAGGGAGGTAGCTAGGTCTCTTTGGACCTGCCAGAAGCCAGAGACACTTACGCTGCGTGTCAACCTGGAGATGGTGCCTGATGGGACTGGCCTTGTTTTCCCACCTTGAAAGCTCCTCTTCTGCGCCTTGAAGCTCCCTTAAAAACACTGTGGTTGTCAGCCTTATATTCATTGCAGGCATGGCTGTGTGAGGGAAAAAGAGGATACACGAAGAGACAGGGTATTTCAGTTTCTGATTCAGAGCTCATCCTGTCCTGTTTTATAGCTAAAGGGAAACTCAAAGTGAGCCCTCGCTTCGAAGGAGGGCCCTGATATGCCATGTAGCGGAGTAGGCGTGCAAAGGCTTCCATGAGGCCTTAGTCGCTCTCTTGCTTTAGTTGAACGCTAGTAAGGTATTCAGGACTCGTAGAGCCCTCGCGGCAGCACTCGTTTCCGTACAAGGACACTGAGTACTCCAAGGCTACCCTGGGCTTGCTGGGCCACAGTCAGACCCGTAGGCCTGTCAGGGTGCCCATGGGTAGGCGGAGTAAAGGGTAACACACTGCACGCTTCATTCGGGGAGCTAGGTATCCCCAGCTACAGAAAGGTTTCATCAACACGGTTCTAGAAAATCCAGCATAACATGGAAATCGTCCTCGTTACCCTAGTCTCAGCTGTACTGAGAAAAACTCTCTGCTTACAAGTCCTTCTAGGACCTCATAACAAGTCACCGTATCTCAAGATTAAAGGCAGATTGCATTGCAACTTCCACTACAACACTGTTTTCTGTGGAACAATTCAGGCTTTTGGGAGAGGCACAGGACCCTAGGAGACCTAGGGCACTCTTTCGTCTAGGCAGTTCACTACACGCAGAGCACCCTGTGTAGAAAAGTTGAATGAGGGAAGAGCCAGGGAGGTAGCTAGGTCTCTTTTGACCTGCCAGAAGCCAGAGACACTTACGCTGCGTGTCAACCTGGAGATGGTGCCTGATGGGACTGGCCTTGTTTTCCCACCTTGAAAGCTCCTCTTCTGCGCCTTGAAGCTCCCTTAAAAACCCTGTTGTTGTCAGGCTTATACTCATTGCAGGCATGACTGTTAGAGGAAAAAGAGGTTACACGAAGAGACAGGGTATTTTAGTTTCCGAGTCAGAGCTCATCCTGTCCTGTTTCATAGCTAAAGGGAAACTCAAAGGGAGCTCTCACTTCGAAGGTGGGCCCTGATATGCCAAGTAGCGGGGTAGGCGTGCAACAGTTTCCATGAGGCCTTAGAAGTTCTCCTGCGTTAGATGAACGCTAGTAAGGTTTTCAGGACTCCTAAATGCCTCGCGGCAGCACTCGTTTCCATACAAAGACACTGAGTACTCCAAGGCTTCCCTGGGCTTGCTGGGCCACAGTCAGACCCGTAGGCCCGTCAGGATGCCCCTGGGTAGGCCGAGTGAAGGGTAACACGCTGCACGCTTTACTCGGGGAGCTAGATATCCCCAACTACCGAAAGGTTTCATGAACACGGTTCTAGAAAGTCAGGCATGCCGTGGAAGTCGTCCTCGTTGCCCTAGTCTGAGCTGTACTGAGAAAAACTCTCTGCTTACAAGTCCTTCTAGGACCTCATAGCTTAAGTCACCGTATCTCAAGGAGAAAGGCAGCTTGCATTGCAACTTCCACTACAGCACAGTTTTCTGTGGAACACTTCAGGCTTTTGGGAGAGGCACCGGACCCTCAGAGACCTAGGGCCCTCTTTCGTCTAGGCAGTTCACTACACGCAGAACACCCTGTGTAGAAAAGTTGAATCAGGGAAGAGCCAGGGAGGTAGCTAGGTCTCTTTTGACCTGCCAGTACCCTGAGACACTTACTCTGAGTGTCATCCTGGAGATGGTGCCTGATGGGACGGGCCTTGTTTTCCCACCTTGAAAGCTCCTCTTCTGCGCCTTGAAGATCCCTTAAAAACACTGTGGTTGTCAGCCTTATACTCACGGCAGGCATGGCTGTGAGAGGGAAAAAGAGGTTTCACGAAGAAACAGGGTATCCCAGTTTCTCGGTCAGAGCTCATCCTGTCCTGTTCTATAGCTAAAGGGAATCTCAAAGTGAGGCCTAACTTCGAAGGAGGGCCCTGATATGCCATGCAGCAGGGTAGGAGTGCGCAGCTTCCACGAGGCCTTAGTCGCACTTCTGCATTAGTTTCACGGTACTAATCTTCTCAGGACTCCTGCTCCCTTGCGTCTGCACCCGTTTCCGTACAAAGACACTGAGTAACCCCCAGGCTCCCCTGAGTTGAAGATCAACATTCAGACACGTAGGCCCTTCGGAGTCCCCGTGTCTGTGCCGAGTGAAGGGCAGCATGATGCACGCTCCCTCGGGGGAGCTCGATTTCCTCAGCTCACCAACAGCCTCAGGAACACGGTTGTAGTAGGTGCAGCATGCCATGCCAGTCTGCCTGCTTACAGTAGTCCGAGCTGTACTGAGGGAAACTCTTTGCTTACAGTTCCTTCTACCAGCTCCTAGCTGAAGTCAACCAACCTCTAGGAGAGAGTCGGCTTGTGGTCCAAGTGCAACTAGAGCACACTTTCTGGTGTAACGCCGCAGGCTTTTGGAAGATGCCCAGGAGCCCAGGACACCTAGGGAATTCTTTCATTTAGGCAGTTCGCTACACGCAGAACACCCTGCAGAGAAAAGTTGATTCTCCAAGGACCCAGTGAGGAGCTAGGTCTCTTTTGACCTGCTAGAAACCACAGATGCTTCTTCTGCGTGTCAGCCTGGAAATGGCGGCCTTAGGAGACAAGCCTTGTTTTCCCGTCTTGAAAGCTCCATTCATGCGGCCTTGAAGCTACCTGAAAAACACTGTGGTTGTCGGACTTGTCCTCACTCCAGGCATGGCTCTGGAAGAAAATGAGTTTTCTCGAAAGAAAGAGGGTGCTTCCAGGCCCTGGTGGGGAGCATATCCTGCCCTGCACTAGAGCTAAGGGGAATCTCAACGTGCGCCCTACCCTCGACCTAAGGCTCTGATTTGCCCTCCAGAAGGGTAGTTGTGCAGCATTTTCCTTGAGGCCTTAGTCGCAGTCCTGCATTAGTTTAAAGGTACTACTCCTTCTCAGGACTCCAGGCCCACTCGTGTCAGTACCCATTTGCGTACAAGAACTCTGAGTACCCCAGGACTCCCCTGGGCTTGCTGGGCCACACTCAGACCCGTAGGCCCTTCAGTGTGCCCCTTTTTAGGCCGAGTGAAAGATAACAAACTGCACTCTTTCTTGGGAAAGCTAGATTTCCTCAGCTCACCATCAGCCTCAGGAACACGGTTCTAGCAAGGCCAGCAAACCATGGAAGTCTGCCTCATCAGCCGATTCTGAGCTGTACTGAGTAAAACTCTCTGCTTTGAAGTCCTTCGAGGACCTCGTACCTGAAGTCACCGTATCTCAAGGAGAAAGACGGCTTGCATTCCAACTTCCACTAAAGCACAGTGTTCTGTGTAACACTTCAGGCTTTGGGACATGCACAGGGCTCTTAGAGACCTAGGGCAGTCTATTGTCTAGGCACTTCACTCCACGTACAACACCCTGTGCAGAAAAATTGATTCTGGGCAGAGCCAAGTAGGTAGCCAGGTCTCTTTGGACCTCTTAGAAACCACAGCTACTTATGCTGTGTGTCAATCTGGAAACAGGACCTGATGGGGCGAGCCTTGCTGTCCCATCATGAAAGCTCCTTTTATGCGCCTAGAAGCTAGCTGAA
The DNA here is from genome assembly GCF_965194805.1 of Balaenoptera borealis. Classification (NCBI taxonomy): domain Eukaryota; kingdom Metazoa; phylum Chordata; class Mammalia; order Artiodactyla; family Balaenopteridae; genus Balaenoptera; species Balaenoptera borealis. The sequence continues at coordinate 17,312 of NW_028122341.1, read as the reverse complement.
AAACACTGTTGGTGTCGGGCTTATACTCACGACAGGCATGGCTGTGAGAGGGAAAAAGAGGTTTCACGAAGAAACACGTATTCCAGTTTCTGATTCAGAGCTCATCCTGTCCTGTTCTCTAGCTAAAGGGAAACTCAAAGTGAGGCCTAGCTTCGAAGGAGGGCCCTGATACGCCATGCAGTGGAGTAGGCGTGCAGCAGCTTCCAGGAGGCCTTAGTCGCTCTTCTGCTTTAGTTGAACGCTAGTAAGCTTTTCAGGACTCGTAGAGCCCTCGCGGCAGCACTCGTTTCCGTACAGCGAGCCTGAGTACCCCGAGGCTCCCCTGGGATTGCTGGGTCACACTCAGACCCGTAGGCCATTCAGGGTGGCCCTACGTAGGTCGAGTGAAGAGTCACACGCTGCACTCTTCCTTGGGCGAGCTAGATATCCCCAGTTCACCAACGGCTTCATGAACACGGTCCTAGCAAGTCCAGCATACCATGAAATTCGTCCTCGTTGCCCTACTCTGAGCGGTACTGAGAAAAACTCTCTGCTTACAAGTCCTTCTAGGACCTCATACCTGAAGTCACCGTATCTCCAGGAGAAAGGCAGCTTGCATTGCAACTTCCACTACAGCACAGTTTTGTGTGGAACACTTCAGGCTTTGGGGAGAGGCACAGGACCCTAGGAGTCCTAGGGCAGTCTTTCATCTAAGCAGTTCGCTACACGCAGAGCACCCTGTGTAGAAAAGTTGAATGAGGGAAGAGCCAGGGAGGTAGCTAGGTCTCTTTGGACCTGCCAGAAGCCAGAGACACTTACGCTGCGTGTCAACCTGGAGATGGTGCCTGATGGGACTGGCCTTGTTTTCCCACCTTGAAAGCTCCTCTTCTGCGCCTTGAAGCTCCCTTAAAAACACTGTGGTTGTCAGCCTTATATTCATTGCAGGCATGGCTGTGTGAGGGAAAAAGAGGATACACGAAGAGACAGGGTATTTCAGTTTCTGATTCAGAGCTCATCCTGTCCTGTTTTATAGCTAAAGGGAAACTCAAAGTGAGCCCTCGCTTCGAAGGAGGGCCCTGATATGCCATGTAGCGGAGTAGGCGTGCAAAGGCTTCCATGAGGCCTTAGTCGCTCTCTTGCTTTAGTTGAACGCTAGTAAGGTATTCAGGACTCCTCGACCCCTCGCGGCAGCACTCGTTTCCGTACAAGGACACTGAGTACTCCAAGGCTACCCTGGGCTTGCTGGGCCACAGTCAGACCCGTAGGCCTGTCAGGGTGCCCATGGGTAGGCGGAGTAAAGGGTAACACACTGCACGCTTCATTCGGGGAGCTAGGTATCCCCAGCTACAGAAAGGTTTCATCAACACGGTTCTAGAAAATCCAGCATAACATGGAAATCGTCCTCGTTACCCTAGTCTCAGCTGTACTGAGAAAAACTCTCTGCTTACAAGTCCTTCTAGGACCTCATAACAAGTCACCGTATCTCAAGATTAAAGGCAGATTGCATTGCAACTTCCACTACAACACTGTTTTCTGTGGAACAATTCAGGCTTTTGGGAGAGGCACAGGACCCTAGGAGACCTAGGGCACTCTTTCGTCTAGGCAGTTCACTACACGCAGAGCACCCTGTGTAGAAAAGTTGAATGAGGGAAGAGCCAGGGAGGTAGCTAGGTCTCTTTTGACCTGCCAGAAGCCAGAGACACTTACGCTGCGTGTCAACCTGGAGATGGTGCCTGATGGGACTGGCCTTGTTTTCCCACCTTGAAAGCTCCTCTTCTGCGCCTTGAAGCTCCCTTAAAAACCCTGTTGTTGTCAGGCTTATACTCATTGCAGGCATGACTGTTAGAGGAAAAAGAGGTTACACGAAGAGACAGGGTATTTTAGTTTCCGAGTCAGAGCTCATCCTGTCCTGTTTCATAGCTAAAGGGAAACTCAAAGGGAGCTCTCACTTCGAAGGTGGGCCCTGATATGCCAAGTAGCGGGGTAGGCGTGCAACAGTTTCCATGAGGCCTTAGAAGTTCTCCTGCGTTAGATGAACGCTAGTAAGGTTTTCAGGACTCCTAAATGCCTCGCGGCAGCACTCGTTTCCATACAAAGACACTGAGTACTCCAAGGCTTCCCTGGGCTTGCTGGGCCACAGTCAGACCCGTAGGCCCGTCAGGATGCCCCTGGGTAGGCCGAGTGAAGGGTAACACGCTGCACGCTTTACTCGGGGAGCTAGATATCCCCAACTACCGAAAGGTTTCATGAACACGGTTCTAGAAAGTCAGGCATGCCGTGGAAGTCGTCCTCGTTGCCCTAGTCTGAGCTGTACTGAGAAAAACTCTCTGCTTACAAGTCCTTCTAGGACCTCATAGCTTAAGTCACCGTATCTCAAGGAGAAAGGCAGCTTGCATTGCAACTTCCACTACAGCACAGTTTTCTGTGGAACACTTCAGGCTTTTGGGAGAGGCACCGGACCCTCAGAGACCTAGGGCCCTCTTTCGTCTAGGCAGTTCACTACACGCAGAACACCCTGTGTAGAAAAGTTGAATCAGGGAAGAGCCAGGGAGGTAGCTAGGTCTCTTTTGACCTGCCAGTACCCTGAGACACTTACTCTGAGTGTCATCCTGGAGATGGTGCCTGATGGGACGGGCCTTGTTTTCCCACCTTGAAAGCTCCTCTTCTGCGCCTTGAAGATCCCTTAAAAACACTGTGGTTGTCAGCCTTATACTCACGGCAGGCATGGCTGTGAGAGGGAAAAAGAGGTTTCACGAAGAAACAGGGTATCCCAGTTTCTCGGTCAGAGCTCATCCTGTCCTGTTCTATAGCTAAAGGGAATCTCAAAGTGAGGCCTAACTTCGAAGGAGGGCCCTGATATGCCATGCAGCAGGGTAGGAGTGCGCAGCTTCCACGAGGCCTTAGTCGCACTTCTGCATTAGTTTCACGGTACTAATCTTCTCAGGACTCCTGCTCCCTTGCGTCTGCACCCGTTTCCGTACAAAGACACTGAGTAACCCCCAGGCTCCCCTGAGTTGAAGATCAACATTCAGACACGTAGGCCCTTCGGAGTCCCCGTGTCTGTGCCGAGTGAAGGGCAGCATGATGCACGCTCCCTCGGGGGAGCTCGATTTCCTCAGCTCACCAACAGCCTCAGGAACACGGTTGTAGTAGGTGCAGCATGCCATGCCAGTCTGCCTGCTTACAGTAGTCCGAGCTGTACTGAGGGAAACTCTTTGCTTACAGTTCCTTCTACCAGCTCCTAGCTGAAGTCAACCAACCTCTAGGAGAGAGTCGGCTTGTGGTCCAAGTGCAACTAGAGCACACTTTCTGGTGTAACGCCGCAGGCTTTTGGAAGATGCCCAGGAGCCCAGGACACCTAGGGAATTCTTTCATTTAGGCAGTTCGCTACACGCAGAACACCCTGCAGAGAAAAGTTGATTCTCCAAGGACCCAGTGAGGAGCTAGGTCTCTTTTGACCTGCTAGAAACCACAGATGCTTCTTCTGCGTGTCAGCCTGGAAATGGCGGCCTTAGGAGACAAGCCTTGTTTTCCCGTCTTGAAAGCTCCATTCATGCGGCCTTGAAGCTACCTGAAAAACACTGTGGTTGTCGGACTTGTCCTCACTCCAGGCATGGCTCTGGAAGAAAATGAGTTTTCTCGAAAGAAAGAGGGTGCTTCCAGGCCCTGGTGGGGAGCATATCCTGCCCTGCACTAGAGCTAAGGGGAATCTCAACGTGCGCCCTACCCTCGACCTAAGGCTCTGATTTGCCCTCCAGAAGGGTAGTTGTGCAGCATTTTCCTTGAGGCCTTAGTCGCAGTCCTGCATTAGTTTAAAGGTACTACTCCTTCTCAGGACTCCAGGCCCACTCGTGTCAGTACCCATTTGCGTACAAGAACTCTGAGTACCCCAGGACTCCCCTGGGCTTGCTGGGCCACACTCAGACCCGTAGGCCCTTCAGTGTGCCCCTTTTTAGGCCGAGTGAAAGATAACAAACTGCACTCTTTCTTGGGAAAGCTAGATTTCCTCAGCTCACCATCAGCCTCAGGAACACGGTTCTAGCAAGGCCAGCAAACCATGGAAGTCTGCCTCATCAGCCGATTCTGAGCTGTACTGAGTAAAACTCTCTGCTTTGAAGTCCTTCGAGGACCTCGTACCTGAAGTCACCGTATCTCAAGGAGAAAGACGGCTTGCATTCCAACTTCCACTAAAGCACAGTGTTCTGTGTAACACTTCAGGCTTTGGGACATGCACAGGGCTCTTAGAGACCTAGGGCAGTCTATTGTCTAGGCACTTCACTCCACGTACAACACCCTGTGCAGAAAAATTGATTCTGGGCAGAGCCAAGTAGGTAGCCAGGTCTCTTTGGACCTCTTAGAAACCACAGCTACTTATGCTGTGTGTCAATCTGGAAACAGGACCTGATGGGGCGAGCCTTGCTGTCCCATCATGAAAGCTCCTTTTATGCGCCTAGAAGCTAGCTGAAAAACACTGTTGGTGTCGGGCTTATACTCACGACAGGCATGGCTGTGAGAGGGAAAAAGAGGTTTCACGAAGAAACACGTATTCCAGTTTCTGATTCAGAGCTCATCCTGTCCTGTTCTCTAGCTAAAGGGAAACTCAAAGTGAGGCCTAGCTTCGAAGGAGGGCCCTGATACGCCATGCAGTGGAGTAGGCGTGCAGCAGCTTCCAGGAGGCCTTAGTCGCTCTTCTGCTTTAGTTGAACGCTAGTAAGCTTTTCAGGACTCGTAGAGCCCTCGCGGCAGCACTCGTTTCCGTACAGCGACCCTGAGTACCCCGAGGCTCCCCTGGGATTGCTGGGTCACACTCAGACCCGTAGGCCATTCAGGGTGGCCCTACGTAGGTCGAGTGAAGAGTCACACGCTGCACTCTTCCTTGGGCGAGCTAGATATCCCCAGTTCACCAACGGCTTCATGAACACGGTCCTAGCAAGTCCAGCATACCATGAAATTCGTCCTCGTTGCCCTACTCTGAGCGGTACTGAGAAAAACTCTCTGCTTACAAGTCCTTCTAGGACCTCATACCTGAAGTCACCGTATCTCCAGGAGAAAGGCAGCTTGCATTGCAACTTCCACTACAGCACAGTTTTGTGTGGAACACTTCAGGCTTTGGGGAGAGGCACAGGACCCTAGGAGTCCTAGGGCAGTCTTTCATCTAAGCAGTTCGCTACACGCAGAGCACCCTGTGTAGAAAAGTTGAATGAGGGAAGAGCCAGGGAGGTAGCTAGGTCTCTTTGGACCTGCCAGAAGCCAGAGACACTTACGCTGCGTGTCAACCTGGAGATGGTGCCTGATGGGACTGGCCTTGTTTTCCCACCTTGAAAGCTCCTCTTCTGCGCCTTGAAGCTCCCTTAAAAACACTGTGGTTGTCAGCCTTATATTCATTGCAGGCATGGCTGTGTGAGGGAAAAAGAGGATACACGAAGAGACAGGGTATTTCAGTTTCTGATTCAGAGCTCATCCTGTCCTGTTTTATAGCTAAAGGGAAACTCAAAGTGAGCCCTCGCTTCGAAGGAGGGCCCTGATATGCCATGTAGCGGAGTAGGCGTGCAAAGGCTTCCATGAGGCCTTAGTCGCTCTCTTGCTTTAGTTGAACGCTAGTAAGGTATTCAGGACTCCTCGACCCCTCGCGGCAGCACTCGTTTCCGTACAAGGACACTGAGTACTCCAAGGCTACCCTGGGCTTGCTGGGCCACAGTCAGACCCGTAGGCCTGTCAGGGTGCCCATGGGTAGGCGGAGTAAAGGGTAACACACTGCACGCTTCATTCGGGGAGCTAGGTATCCCCAGCTACAGAAAGGTTTCATCAACACGGTTCTAGAAAATCCAGCATAACATGGAAATCGTCCTCGTTACCCTAGTCTCAGCTGTACTGAGAAAAACTCTCTGCTTACAAGTCCTTCTAGGACCTCATAACAAGTCACCGTATCTCAAGATTAAAGGCAGATTGCATTGCAACTTCCACTACAACACTGTTTTCTGTGGAACAATTCAGGCTTTTGGGAGAGGCACAGGACCCTAGGAGACCTAGGGCACTCTTTCGTCTAGGCAGTTCACTACACGCAGAGCACCCTGTGTAGAAAAGTTGAATGAGGGAAGAGCCAGGGAGGTAGCTAGGTCTCTTTTGACCTGCCAGAAGCCAGAGACACTTACGCTGCGTGTCAACCTGGAGATGGTGCCTGATGGGACTGGCCTTGTTTTCCCACCTTGAAAGCTCCTCTTCTGCGCCTTGAAGCTCCCTTAAAAACCCTGTTGTTGTCAGGCTTATACTCATTGCAGGCATGACTGTTAGAGGAAAAAGAGGTTACACGAAGAGACAGGGTATTTTAGTTTCCGAGTCAGAGCTCATCCTGTCCTGTTTCATAGCTAAAGGGAAACTCAAAGGGAGCTCTCACTTCGAAGGTGGGCCCTGATATGCCAAGTAGCGGGGTAGGCGTGCAACAGTTTCCATGAGGCCTTAGAAGTTCTCCTGCGTTAGATGAACGCTAGTAAGGTTTTCAGGACTCCTAAATGCCTCGCGGCAGCACTCGTTTCCATACAAAGACACTGAGTACTCCAAGGCTTCCCTGGGCTTGCTGGGCCACAGTCAGACCCGTAGGCCCGTCAGGATGCCCCTGGGTAGGCCGAGTGAAGGGTAACACGCTGCACGCTTTACTCGGGGAGCTAGATATCCCCAACTACCGAAAGGTTTCATGAACACGGTTCTAGAAAGTCAGGCATGCCGTGGAAGTCGTCCTCGTTGCCCTAGTCTGAGCTGTACTGAGAAAAACTCTCTGCTTACAAGTCCTTCTAGGACCTCATAGCTTAAGTCACCGTATCTCAAGGAGAAAGGCAGCTTGCATTGCAACTTCCACTACAGCACAGTTTTCTGTGGAACACTTCAGGCTTTTGGGAGAGGCACCGGACCCTCAGAGACCTAGGGCCCTCTTTCGTCTAGGCAGTTCACTACACGCAGAACACCCTGTGTAGAAAAGTTGAATCAGGGAAGAGCCAGGGAGGTAGCTAGGTCTCTTTTGACCTGCCAGTACCCTGAGACACTTACTCTGAGTGTCATCCTGGAGATGGTGCCTGATGGGACGGGCCTTGTTTTCCCACCTTGAAAGCTCCTCTTCTGCGCCTTGAAGATCCCTTAAAAACACTGTGGTTGTCAGCCTTATACTCACGGCAGGCATGGCTGTGAGAGGGAAAAAGAGGTTTCACGAAGAAACAGGGTATCCCAGTTTCTCGGTCAGAGCTCATCCTGTCCTGTTCTATAGCTAAAGGGAATCTCAAAGTGAGGCCTAACTTCGAAGGAGGGCCCTGATATGCCATGCAGCAGGGTAGGAGTGCGCAGCTTCCACGAGGCCTTAGTCGCACTTCTGCATTAGTTTCACGGTACTAATCTTCTCAGGACTCCTGCTCCCTTGCGTCTGCACCCGTTTCCGTACAAAGACACTGAGTAACCCCCAGGCTCCCCTGAGTTGAAGATCAACATTCAGACACGTAGGCCCTTCGGAGTCCCCGTGTCTGTGCCGAGTGAAGGGCAGCATGATGCACGCTCCCTCGGGGGAGCTCGATTTCCTCAGCTCACCAACAGCCTCAGGAACACGGTTGTAGTAGGTGCAGCATGCCATGCCAGTCTGCCTGCTTACAGTAGTCCGAGCTGTACTGAGGGAAACTCTTTGCTTACAGTTCCTTCTACCAGCTCCTAGCTGAAGTCAACCAACCTCTAGGAGAGAGTCGGCTTGTGGTCCAAGTGCAACTAGAGCACACTTTCTGGTGTAACGCCGCAGGCTTTTGGAAGATGCCCAGGAGCCCAGGACACCTAGGGAATTCTTTCATTTAGGCAGTTCGCTACACGCAGAACACCCTGCAGAGAAAAGTTGATTCTCCAAGGACCCAGTGAGGAGCTAGGTCTCTTTTGACCTGCTAGAAACCACAGATGCTTCTTCTGCGTGTCAGCCTGGAAATGGCGGCCTTAGGAGACAAGCCTTGTTTTCCCGTCTTGAAAGCTCCATTCATGCGGCCTTGAAGCTACCTGAAAAACACTGTGGTTGTCGGACTTGTCCTCACTCCAGGCATGGCTCTGGAAGAAAATGAGTTTTCTCGAAAGAAAGAGGGTGCTTCCAGGCCCTGGTGGGGAGCATATCCTGCCCTGCACTAGAGCTAAGGGGAATCTCAACGTGCGCCCTACCCTCGACCTAAGGCTCTGATTTGCCCTCCAGAAGGGTAGTTGTGCAGCATTTTCCTTGAGGCCTTAGTCGCAGTCCTGCATTAGTTTAAAGGTACTACTCCTTCTCAGGACTCCAGGCCCACTCGTGTCAGTACCCATTTGCGTACAAGAACTCTGAGTACCCCAGGACTCCCCTGGGCTTGCTGGGCCACACTCAGACCCGTAGGCCCTTCAGTGTGCCCCTTTTTAGGCCGAGTGAAAGATAACAAACTGCACTCTTTCTTGGGAAAGCTAGATTTCCTCAGCTCACCATCAGCCTCAGGAACACGGTTCTAGCAAGGCCAGCAAACCATGGAAGTCTGCCTCATCAGCCGATTCTGAGCTGTACTGAGTAAAACTCTCTGCTTTGAAGTCCTTCGAGGACCTCGTACCTGAAGTCACCGTATCTCAAGGAGAAAGACGGCTTGCATTCCAACTTCCACTAAAGCACAGTGTTCTGTGTAACACTTCAGGCTTTGGGACATGCACAGGGCTCTTAGAGACCTAGGGCAGTCTATTGTCTAGGCACTTCACTCCACGTACAACACCCTGTGCAGAAAAATTGATTCTGGGCAGAGCCAAGTAGGTAGCCAGGTCTCTTTGGACCTCTTAGAAACCACAGCTACTTATGCTGTGTGTCAATCTGGAAACAGGACCTGATGGGGCGAGCCTTGCTGTCCCATCATGAAAGCTCCTTTTATGCGCCTAGAAGCTAGCTGAAAAACACTGTTGGTGTCGGGCTTATACTCACGACAGGCATGGCTGTGAGAGGGAAAAAGAGGTTTCACGAAGAAACACGTATTCCAGTTTCTGATTCAGAGCTCATCCTGTCCTGTTCTCTAGCTAAAGGGAAACTCAAAGTGAGGCCTAGCTTCGAAGGAGGGCCCTGATACGCCATGCAGTGGAGTAGGCGTGCAGCAGCTTCCAGGAGGCCTTAGTCGCTCTTCTGCTTTAGTTGAACGCTAGTAAGCTTTTCAGGACTCGTAGAGCCCTCGCGGCAGCACTCGTTTCCGTACAGCGACCCTGAGTACCCCGAGGCTCCCCTGGGATTGCTGGGTCACACTCAGACCCGTAGGCCATTCAGGGTGGCCCTACGTAGGTCGAGTGAAGAGTCACACGCTGCACTCTTCCTTGGGCGAGCTAGATATCCCCAGTTCACCAACGGCTTCATGAACACGGTCCTAGCAAGTCCAGCATACCATGAAATTCGTCCTCGTTGCCCTACTCTGAGCGGTACTGAGAAAAACTCTCTGCTTACAAGTCCTTCTAGGACCTCATACCTGAAGTCACCGTATCTCCAGGAGAAAGGCAGCTTGCATTGCAACTTCCACTACAGCACAGTTTTGTGTGGAACACTTCAGGCTTTGGGGAGAGGCACAGGACCCTAGGAGTCCTAGGGCAGTCTTTCATCTAAGCAGTTCGCTACACGCAGAGCACCCTGTGTAGAAAAGTTGAATGAGGGAAGAGCCAGGGAGGTAGCTAGGTCTCTTTGGACCTGCCAGAAGCCAGAGACACTTACGCTGCGTGTCAACCTGGAGATGGTGCCTGATGGGACTGGCCTTGTTTTCCCACCTTGAAAGCTCCTCTTCTGCGCCTTGAAGCTCCCTTAAAAACACTGTGGTTGTCAGCCTTATATTCATTGCAGGCATGGCTGTGTGAGGGAAAAAGAGGATACACGAAGAGACAGGGTATTTCAGTTTCTGATTCAGAGCTCATCCTGTCCTGTTTTATAGCTAAAGGGAAACTCAAAGTGAGCCCTCGCTTCGAAGGAGGGCCCTGATATGCCATGTAGCGGAGTAGGCGTGCAAAGGCTTCCATGAGGCCTTAGTCGCTCTCTTGCTTTAGTTGAACGCTAGTAAGGTATTCAGGACTCCTCGACCCCTCGCGGCAGCACTCGTTTCCGTACAAGGACACTGAGTACTCCAAGGCTACCCTGGGCTTGCTGGGCCACAGTCAGACCCGTAGGCCTGTCAGGGTGCCCATGGGTAGGCGGAGTAAAGGGTAACACACTGCACGCTTCATTCGGGGAGCTAGGTATCCCCAGCTACAGAAAGGTTTCATCAACACGGTTCTAGAAAATCCAGCATAACATGGAAATCGTCCTCGTTACCCTAGTCTCAGCTGTACTGAGAAAAACTCTCTGCTTACAAGTCCTTCTAGGACCTCATAACAAGTCACCGTATCTCAAGATTAAAGGCAGATTGCATTGCAACTTCCACTACAACACTGTTTTCTGTGGAACAATTCAGGCTTTTGGGAGAGGCACAGGACCCTAGGAGACCTAGGGCACTCTTTCGTCTAGGCAGTTCACTACACGCAGAGCACCCTGTGTAGAAAAGTTGAATGAGGGAAGAGCCAGGGAGGTAGCTAGGTCTCTTTTGACCTGCCAGAAGCCAGAGACACTTACGCTGCGTGTCAACCTGGAGATGGTGCCTGATGGGACTGGCCTTGTTTTCCCACCTTGAAAGCTCCTCTTCTGCGCCTTGAAGCTCCCTTAAAAACCCTGTTGTTGTCAGGCTTATACTCATTGCAGGCATGACTGTTAGAGGAAAAAGAGGTTACACGAAGAGACAGGGTATTTTAGTTTCCGAGTCAGAGCTCATCCTGTCCTGTTTCATAGCTAAAGGGAAACTCAAAGGGAGCTCTCACTTCGAAGGTGGGCCCTGATATGCCAAGTAGCGGGGTAGGCGTGCAACAGTTTCCATGAGGCCTTAGAAGTTCTCCTGCGTTAGATGAACGCTAGTAAGGTTTTCAGGACTCCTAAATGCCTCGCGGCAGCACTCGTTTCCATACAAAGACACTGAGTACTCCAAGGCTTCCCTGGGCTTGCTGGGCCACAGTCAGACCCGTAGGCCCGTCAGGATGCCCCTGGGTAGGCCGAGTGAAGGGTAACACGCTGCACGCTTTACTCGGGGAGCTAGATATCCCCAACTACCGAAAGGTTTCATGAACACGGTTCTAGAAAGTCAGGCATGCCGTGGAAGTCGTCCTCGTTGCCCTAGTCTGAGCTGTACTGAGAAAAACTCTCTGCTTACAAGTCCTTCTAGGACCTCATAGCTTAAGTCACCGTATCTCAAGGAGAAAGGCAGCTTGCATTGCAACTTCCACTACAGCACAGTTTTCTGTGGAACACTTCAGGCTTTTGGGAGAGGCACCGGACCCTCAGAGACCTAGGGCCCTCTTTCGTCTAGGCAGTTCACTACACGCAGAACACCCTGTGTAGAAAAGTTGAATCAGGGAAGAGCCAGGGAGGTAGCTAGGTCTCTTTTGACCTGCCAGTACCCTGAGACACTTACTCTGAGTGTCATCCTGGAGATGGTGCCTGATGGGACGGGCCTTGTTTTCCCACCTTGAAAGCTCCTCTTCTGCGCCTTGAAGATCCCTTAAAAACACTGTGGTTGTCAGCCTTATACTCACGGCAGGCATGGCTGTGAGAGGGAAAAAGAGGTTTCACGAAGAAACAGGGTATCCCAGTTTCTCGGTCAGAGCTCATCCTGTCCTGTTCTATAGCTAAAGGGAATCTCAAAGTGAGGCCTAACTTCGAAGGAGGGCCCTGATATGCCATGCAGCAGGGTAGGAGTGCGCAGCTTCCACGAGGCCTTAGTCGCACTTCTGCATTAGTTTCACGGTACTAATCTTCTCAGGACTCCTGCTCCCTTGCGTCTGCACCCGTTTCCGTACAAAGACACTGAGTAACCCCCAGGCTCCCCTGAGTTGAAGATCAACATTCAGACACGTAGGCCCTTCGGAGTCCCCGTGTCTGTGCCGAGTGAAGGGCAGCATGATGCACGCTCCCTCGGGGGAGCTCGATTTCCTCAGCTCACCAACAGCCTCAGGAACACGGTTGTAGTAGGTGCAGCATGCCATGCCAGTCTGCCTGCTTACAGTAGTCCGAGCTGTACTGAGGGAAACTCTTTGCTTACAGTTCCTTCTACCAGCTCCTAGCTGAAGTCAACCAACCTCTAGGAGAGAGTCGGCTTGTGGTCCAAGTGCAACTAGAGCACACTTTCTGGTGTAACGCCGCAGGCTTTTGGAAGATGCCCAGGAGCCCAGGACACCTAGGGAATTCTTTCATTTAGGCAGTTCGCTACACGCAGAACACCCTGCATAGAAAAGTTGATTCTCCAAGGACCCAGTGAGGAGCTAGGTCTCTTTTGACCTGCTAGAAACCACAGATGCTTCTTCTGCGTGTCAGCCTGGAAATGGCGGCCTTAGGAGACAAGCCTTGTTTTCCCGTCTTGAAAGCTCCATTCATGCGGCCTTGAAGCTACCTGAAAAACACTGTGGTTGTCGGACTTGTCCTCACTCCAGGCATGGCTCTGGAAGAAAATGAGTTTTCTCGAAAGAAAGAGGGTGCTTCCAGGCCCTGGTGGGGAGCATATCCTGCCCTGCACTAGAGCTAAGGGGAATCTCAACGTGCGCCCTACCCTCGACCTAAGGCTCTGATTTGCCCTCCAGAAGGGTAGTTGTGCAGCATTTTCCTTGAGGCCTTAGTCGCAGTCCTGCATTAGTTTAAAGGTACTACTCCTTCTCAGGACTCCAGGCCCACTCGTGTCAGTACCCATTTGCGTACAAGAACTCTGAGTACCCCAGGACTCCCCTGGGCTTGCTGGGCCACACTCAGACCCGTAGGCCCTTCAGTGTGCCCCTTTTTAGGCCGAGTGAAAGATAACAAACTGCACTCTTTCTTGGGAAAGCTAGATTTCCTCAGCTCACCATCAGCCTCAGGAACACGGTTCTAGCAAGGCCAGCAAACCATGGAAGTCTGCCTCATCAGCCGATTCTGAGCTGTACTGAGTAAAACTCTCTGCTTTGAAGTCCTTCGAGGACCTCGTACCTGAAGTCACCGTATCTCAAGGAGAAAGACGGCTTGCATTCCAACTTCCACTAAAGCACAGTGTTCTGTGTAACACTTCAGGCTTTGGGACATGCACAGGGCTCTTAGAGACCTAGGGCAGTCTATTGTCTAGGCACTTCACTCCACGTACAACACCCTGTGCAGAAAAATTGATTCTGGGCAGAGCCAAGTAGGTAGCCAGGTCTCTTTGGACCTCTTAGAAACCACAGCTACTTATGCTGTGTGTCAATCTGGAAACAGGACCTGATGGGGCGAGCCTTGCTGTCCCATCATGAAAGCTCCTTTTATGCGCCTAGAAGCTAGCTGAAAAACACTGTTGGTGTCGGGCTTATACTCACGACAGGCATGGCTGTGAGAGGGAAAAAGAGGTTTCACGAAGAAACACGTATTCCAGTTTCTGATTCAGAGCTCATCCTGTCCTGTTCTCTAGCTAAAGGGAAACTCAAAGTGAGGCCTAGCTTCGAAGGAGGGCCCTGATACGCCATGCAGTGGAGTAGGCGTGCAGCAGCTTCCAGGAGGCCTTAGTCGCTCTTCTGCTTTAGTTGAACGCTAGTAAGCTTTTCAGGACTCGTAGAGCCCTTGCGGCAGCACTCGTTTCCGTACAGCGACCCTGAGTACCCCGAGGCTCCCCTGGGATTGCTGGGTCACACTCAGACCCGTAGGCCATTCAGGGTGGCCCTACGTAGGTCGAGTGAAGAGTCACACGCTGCACTCTTCCTTGGGCGAGCTAGATATCCCCAGTTCACCAACGGCTTCATGAACACGGTCCTAGCAAGTCCAGCATACCATGAAATTCGTCCTCGTTGCCCTACTCTGAGCGGTACTGAGAAAAACTCTCTGCTTACAAGTCCTTCTAGGACCTCATACCTGAAGTCACCGTATCTCCAGGAGAAAGGCAGCTTGCATTGCAACTTCCACTACAGCACAGTTTTGTGTGGAACACTTCAGGCTTTGGGGAGAGGCACAGGACCCTAGGAGTCCTAGGGCAGTCTTTCATCTAAGCAGTTCGCTACACGCAGAGCACCCTGTGTAGAAAAGTTGAATGAGGGAAGAGCCAGGGAGGTAGCTAGGTCTCTTTGGACCTGCCAGAAGCCAGAGACACTTACGCTGCGTGTCAACCTGGAGATGGTGCCTGATGGGACTGGCCTTGTTTTCCCACCTTGAAAGCTCCTCTTCTGCGCCTTGAAGCTCCCTTAAAAACACTGTGGTTGTCAGCCTTATATTCATTGCAGGCATGGCTGTGTGAGGGAAAAAGAGGATACACGAAGAGACAGGGTATTTCAGTTTCTGATTCAGAGCTCATCCTGTCCTGTTTTATAGCTAAAGGGAAACTCAAAGTGAGCCCTCGCTTCGAAGGAGGGCCCTGATATGCCATGTAGCGGAGTAGGCGTGCAAAGGCTTCCATGAGGCCTTAGTCGCTCTCTTGCTTTAGTTGAACGCTAGTAAGGTATTCAGGACTCCTCGACCCCTCGCGGCAGCACTCGTTTCCGTACAAGGACACTGAGTACTCCAAGGCTACCCTGGGCTTGCTGGGCCACAGTCAGACCCGTAGGCCTGTCAGGGTGCCCATGGGTAGGCGGAGTAAAGGGTAACACACTGCACGCTTCATTCGGGGAGCTAGGTATCCCCAGCTACAGAAAGGTTTCATCAACACGGTTCTAGAAAATCCAGCATAACATGGAAATCGTCCTCGTTACCCTAGTCTCAGCTGTACTGAGAAAAACTCTCTGCTTACAAGTCCTTCTAGGACCTCATAACAAGTCACCGTATCTCAAGATTAAAGGCAGATTGCATTGCAACTTCCACTACAACACTGTTTTCTGTGGAACAATTCAGGCTTTTGGGAGAGGCACAGGACCCTAGGAGACCTAGGGCACTCTTTCGTCTAGGCAGTTCACTACACGCAGAGCACCCTGTGTAGAAAAGTTGAATGAGGGAAGAGCCAGGGAGGTAGCTAGGTCTCTTTTGACCTGCCAGAAGCCAGAGACACTTACGCTGCGTGTCAACCTGGAGATGGTGCCTGATGGGACTGGCCTTGTTTTCCCACCTTGAAAGCTCCTCTTCTGCGCCTTGAAGCTCCCTTAAAAACCCTGTTGTTGTCAGGCTTATACTCATTGCAGGCATGACTGTTAGAGGAAAAAGAGGTTACACGAAGAGACAGGGTATTTTAGTTTCCGAGTCAGAGCTCATCCTGTCCTGTTTCATAGCTAAAGGGAAACTCAAAGGGAGCTCTCACTTCGAAGGTGGGCCCTGATATGCCAAGTAGCGGGGTAGGCGTGCAACAGTTTCCATGAGGCCTTAGAAGTTCTCCTGCGTTAGATGAACGCTAGTAAGGTTTTCAGGACTCCTAAATGCCTCGCGGCAGCACTCGTTTCCATACAAAGACACTGAGTACTCCAAGGCTTCCCTGGGCTTGCTGGGCCACAGTCAGACCCGTAGGCCCGTCAGGATGCCCCTGGGTAGGCCGAGTGAAGGGTAACACGCTGCACGCTTTACTCGGGGAGCTAGATATCCCCAACTACCGAAAGGTTTCATGAACACGGTTCTAGAAAGTCAGGCATGCCGTGGAAGTCGTCCTCGTTGCCCTAGTCTGAGCTGTACTGAGAAAAACTCTCTGCTTACAAGTCCTTCTAGGACCTCATAGCTTAAGTCACCGTATCTCAAGGAGAAAGGCAGCTTGCATTGCAACTTCCACTACAGCACAGTTTTCTGTGGAACACTTCAGGCTTTTGGGAGAGGCACCGGACCCTCAGAGACCTAGGGCCCTCTTTCGTCTAGGCAGTTCACTACACGCAGAACACCCTGTGTAGAAAAGTTGAATCAGGGAAGAGCCAGGGAGGTAGCTAGGTCTCTTTTGACCTGCCAGTACCCTGAGACACTTACTCTGAGTGTCATCCTGGAGATGGTGCCTGATGGGACGGGCCTTGTTTTCCCACCTTGAAAGCTCCTCTTCTGCGCCTTGAAGATCCCTTAAAAACACTGTGGTTGTCAGCCTTATACTCACGGCAGGCATGGCTGTGAGAGGGAAAAAGAGGTTTCACGAAGAAACAGGGTATCCCAGTTTCTCGGTCAGAGCTCATCCTGTCCTGTTCTATAGCTAAAGGGAATCTCAAAGTGAGGCCTAACTTCGAAGGAGGGCCCTGATATGCCATGCAGCAGGGTAGGAGTGCGCAGCTTCCACGAGGCCTTAGTCGCACTTCTGCATTAGTTTCACGGTACTAATCTTCTCAGGACTCCTGCTCCCTTGCGTCTGCACCCGTTTCCGTACAAAGACACTGAGTAACCCCCAGGCTCCCCTGAGTTGAAGATCAACATTCAGACACGTAGGCCCTTCGGAGTCCCCGTGTCTGTGCCGAGTGAAGGGCAGCATGATGCACGCTCCCTCGGGGGAGCTCGATTTCCTCAGCTCACCAACAGCCTCAGGAACACGGTTGTAGTAGGTGCAGCATGCCATGCCAGTCTGCCTGCTTACAGTAGTCCGAGCTGTACTGAGGGAAACTCTTTGCTTACAGTTCCTTCTACCAGCTCCTAGCTGAAGTCAACCAACCTCTAGGAGAGAGTCGGCTTGTGGTCCAAGTGCAACTAGAGCACACTTTCTGGTGTAACGCCGCAGGCTTTTGGAAGATGCCCAGGAGCCCAGGACACCTAGGGAATTCTTTCATTTAGGCAGTTCGCTACACGCAGAACACCCTGCATAGAAAAGTTGATTCTCCAAGGACCCAGTGAGGAGCTAGGTCTCTTTTGACCTGCTAGAAACCACAGATGCTTCTTCTGCGTGTCAGCCTGGAAATGGCGGCCTTAGGAGACAAGCCTTGTTTTCCCGTCTTGAAAGCTCCATTCATGCGGCCTTGAAGCTACCTGAAAAACACTGTGGTTGTCGGACTTGTCCTCACTCCAGGCATGGCTCTGGAAGAAAATGAGTTTTCTCGAAAGAAAGAGGGTGCTTCCAGGCCCTGGTGGGGAGCATATCCTGCCCTGCACTAGAGCTAAGGGGAATCTCAACGTGCGCCCTACCCTCGACCTAAGGCTCTGATTTGCCCTCCAGAAGGGTAGTTGTGCAGCATTTTCCTTGAGGCCTTAGTCGCAGTCCTGCATTAGTTTAAAGGTACTACTCCTTCTCAGGACTCCAGGCCCACTCGTGTCAGTACCCATTTGCGTACAAGAACTCTGAGTACCCCAGGACTCCCCTGGGCTTGCTGGGCCACACTCAGACCCGTAGGCCCTTCAGTGTGCCCCTTTTTAGGCCGAGTGAAAGATAACAAACTGCACTCTTTCTTGGGAAAGC